>NC_089206.1:18315009-18382927 GCF_963930695.1 Labrus bergylta
TAACAGTGCAGGGTGACCATCATAGCAAACAGAAAACTCCAGATGTACGCTATTGTGTATTATTATTTATTTATTCATTGCTTTTTCAGGTCAGCAACTCAGCGTAGGTCTCATAACCAAGATATCATTAAAGAAATATATAAAATTGACATTGAGTGATAACAAGAGCCAACCAATGCCCTGTCATCTTTACCAAGGAATATGCTATTGTTGCTTTTCAACTGGGTGCTCACTATTTGAGATCTGTGTTTTACTCTCAGTTCAGGAGAGACACACTGTCTGGTAAGAGCAGGTGATCATTATCTGTCACCCTCAGGAGAAAAACAGACTTGCTTTTCATGCCTCACTGTATGTGGGTGGTATGCTGGACCCTGACACAGGCCTCAATCCGTGATTTCCCTGTGGCAGACCGGGTGCATGTAATCTGCGCGTGTGAGTGTGTGTGTGTGTGTGTGTGTGTGTGTGTGTGTGTGTGTGTGTGTGTGTGTGTGTAGACGTTTAGCTGTACCTACAGTTCCACGGAAACCACACCTGAACAAAATTCCAACAAGCAATTGAAACATTGTATCTTTATTATGTAGCACACACACACACACACACACACACACACACACACACACACACACACACACACACACACACACACACACACACACACACACACACACACACACACACATACAGCCCTTTGGAGAGCCATTCCATATCTGGAATTGTGATAAATAACTGGTGACAAAATATAGTCCTACATACATTTCATTTATTATTACCAACAAAAACATTTTGGGAATTTACGTTTGGAGTGATTTTCCTTCAAGTGGAAGCCTTGTAGAACATCAAATTATCGTTTTGAATGCATTATCACTTTTCATAGCCTACTGAACAGAACTACTTTAAAAGACTGCTAGTGGTTCACCTGGTGCACTTATTAACCTCTACAAAACTGGCGTGACATTGAACTTCAATCACAATTCAGTAAGTCTTTGATCCTCTTGCTCCAGCGTGGGATTCCTGAGAACACAACCCTATGACCCCTGTCTTAATCTAAACAGACAGTGCAGTAGCCCGATACAGTATATATAAACAACGTATGAACAATGCGAGATGAAAGAAGCAGATGTCAGCTGCAGCTCCTACCTGTGGGAGGAGCTTGTGCACCTGCAGACACAGTCACAGTCGATGCCTTGCTTTTAGCGGCAGATCGCAACTTAATTGCATAAGCCAGACGCGCAAGCAGAAGCCAGACTGAGCCAGCGCAATGGAGGCAAAAATGGATTCATCTGACGACCGGGGAGTGCAGCTCCTGGACATCAGCTCCAACTCGCCCTCTCCTGAGCCCCGAAGTGCGGAGGAGGTGTCAAGCCAGTGGGCGAAACCACCCTATTCATACGTGGCTCTCATCGCTATGGCAATAGAAGACTCTACGGACAAGAGACAAACGCTGGGCGGAATATACGACTTCATCATCTCCAACTTTCCCTACTATGAGAAGAACAAAAAAGGTTGGCAAAATAGCATACGACACAATCTGTCTCTCAATGAGTGCTTTATCAAAGTCCCCCGGGAGATTGGGGCTGACAAGAAGGGCAACTTTTGGATGCTGGACCCCGCATTTGAGGACATGTTTGAGAAGGGGAACTACCGGCGGCGGAGGAGGGTGAGGAGACCCTACAGACCATCCACCGTTCCTTACTTGACCGGGAACCCCGTGGACTTGTCCAAACCTCTCTACCTAGAACCTTTTGTGAGCGGCACCTGGGGTCTGTGCATTCCCGGCTCCGAGCCCTCTCGATACCCACCTGTGCATCCCCGCAGCGTGTCTCCCAACGGGACATATTGCACGGTCCCAAACTTTTACCACCCTCCATACGGTGGCACTGGTTACCATCACCACCCGTCCGTACTGGTCCCTCAAAACGTGTGCACATACGGCGGAGTGACCCAGCCGATGAGTCCAGAGGGAAGCAGCCTGTCAGTGGCCTGCAGCCAGCAGTTCACATGTCATCATTCATCATTTGACCAGTAAGGTTTGGAGTTATTCATTTGACAGCCAAGTTCACGAAAAGTTCTTGTATTTCAGTTTTAGTTAGGCTGTCGTTAGTTTGTTATGGACATATAAATGTGTGAGTTGAATTCCTGTATATGTTTCCAAACCCCCATTTGCTTTTTGTATTTTTTTGTTGTTGTTGTTGTTCTGATAAATGCCTGACCATTCGTTACTGTGTTATTTATTAATTTTCTCTGGCATTATCCAATTCTACCAAACTGCTATGCAATACTGAAGCACTGATTAGTTTCCTTATTCGATTCTGAATGTTTGTATGTGAAATACATCATGTTTGTGGAATCGGCTAAAATTAAATAAATTTGTGTTATTTTTGCATCAGTAATGACTTGATCCTCTATTTGTTATGGGTGTCAACGTTGAAAAAAACCTATAGGTCTATAGCATATTTCTTATAAGCTGCCTACTTTGATTGCAATGTCAACTTTTATTAGTTTAGACTACCTATTTAAGCCCAGCTGTCCTGGTTAAAGTGTAAGAAGTAGGTTTTTGCTAAGATTTTTCTCTATTTATAGGCTACATAAAACGATCTCATATAGTCTAGTTTATTCTTTGAGTATTTGATTTAATAGTAGTGCCTAATTAAAATAAATATCCTCGAAAATGAAGTGTCATGTGTAAATCTTTTGTTTTACATTACATAATAACTTTATTTATTTATATAGCACCTTTTAAAAACACAGGTTTACAAAGTGCTCATGTTGCAGGAGACGATTATCCTCAAAGCATACATCTACTGGGATTGGTGCACAGTAATAAACATAGCCGTAAACTACCACTTGTTTGCGAGGGAAACCGATACAGCGAGTGTCCCCCCTCCTGCGTTCCAACACTGAAATACTCCATCTCCACAACACTACGCGGTGCTCTTAGTCAAATTACAAGTTGTGTCTGGTTTCCCTTTGAATTTGAATCTATTCCTTATTCTACATTTATGATAAAACATTCAAAGTCTCCAATATAAATTGAGTAAAAAAAATGTTTTCTTAAAGCGCAATACGACGTTAAATAATGCTGAAAACATAACGGAACGCGTCCAAATCGTGACGCACTTCCGTTTCCGTTGCATGGGCGTTAACAAAGGGCAATCGCTTGCCGCGTGCGCTCTTCGCCGTTTTTCCGCGGCAGCGCTCGTGTTATACTTTTCCTATGTTTTGCTATCTCACCTGCTTCTAATTTTACAACAATGGAGGCGATTAACCAGCTTTTACTGGAGTATCCTGAACTAATGTACACTGGGATCGGAGTTACGGCGATTGCCACCGGAGGAACGCTGCTCTACAGACTCGCCACCAGGTAACTTGGCGGTTTGTTTACAGCTACCTGCTCGCAAGAACAAGTTAGCAGACGGTGTTTGAGTTTTTACAGCGGAATTGTGTCATTCGAGAAATAATGCCGACTACAAAAATGTAGCAACGCATTTAATTTATCCTACAAATGTTTTTGTTATGCTACCAGCAGCGTTAGCGTTTATGTGCTAACTTACTTCATGTTGTTGCATCAATAAGACGATAAGTAGTGTGTTTATCCTTTTGAATTCTTAACAAAAATATTGATTATTCAGCCATTGCATACACATTAGTTTATTATAGCTGTAAGGAGTCATCGTGTTTGGTCGAGCCGATGCCTTCATACATTGGAATAACTTTTGCACGTCAAGCACCTGCAGTCTTTTAACTCAATACAACATAAAAGTTAATCGTCATTAATAATATATCAAAACGTGGGTAGCTTTTTTTTTTTAACCAGCCCAAAGACAACATGCGATTCTTCTGTGGGAAAACGCCGTCTCTTCAGGAATGATAAACACGTTTTAAATTGTGTCATGGCAATTCACGATTTCTTACTTGCAGAAAGAAGCCGATACATGCAAACGTGAACTGCTGGTTCTGCAATGAGAACACAGTGGTTCCTTATGGTAACAGGAACTGCTGGGACTGTACCAACTGTGACCAGTACAATGGCTTCCAGAGTGTGAGTACATTACGCCTGTGGTTTTATTCTTTTAAGGTGTCAATTTATTTATTTTTTTATGTGCTGTAAACTGTAAGTGTCCATTTAATCATCGTCTCATCTTTTTTTTTTTTTAGAATGGGGATTACAACAAACCTATTCCAGCTCAGCACAATGAACATCTGAACCATGGAGTATGTGGCAGCCTCCCCTCATCTGTGACACCCCAGACACAGCAATGGGTCAACTGTCAGATGCTGCTCTGCAAGAAATGCAATAACAACCAGTCAGTAAAGATCAGGCAACTGGCGTCATTTATCCCAAGGGACGAGGTTTGTACAGTGTTTTTTTTTTCTTCTACTCACTATGACACCATCTTTATACTAACCTGTTTGGAAACTGTAGGACACTGAGTGGACTGTATTTGATCTTTTGTAGGAGAACTATGATGAAGAAATTGAGGCCTACAAGCACCACCTTGAGCAGACCTATAAGTTATGCAGGCCTTGTCAGACAGCTGTGGAGTACTACATCAAATATCAGAACCGACAACTTCGCACTGTGCTCCTAAATCATCAGCTGAGGCGCACTCGAGATGCAGACAACGGGTTCATAAAGGTTAGTGCAGACACCTGACCAACAAACGGTGTGCGTAAATAAGAATCATGTTGAAATGAAACGCAGTAAGGCATTGTGGTAGAAGTAATACACTTCTATGTACTGTGTTATGTAGTCCAGGGGTTTCAATATTGACTGAATTAACAGTTTCCAATAAAAATGTGTCTCCAACAGAGCTCCTGTTCTGTGTCCTCTCCCCTCGGGGTCGTGATGCTACGTGCCCTCACCTTCCTTATTTGTGGGTTCCTCCTTGCTACATCTTTCTACGCATCCCCGGACCAGCTTACTTCACCTGCTGCACAGACACTAAGTGGTGGGATCATTCCTCCTAAGCCAAAAGCCTCTAACAAGTCCTCCTCCATTAATGAAACCAGCGGAGGTGTTCCCTTGTGGCAGAGTGTGAAGGAGCTTCTCCCGGACAAAGCCATCGAAAGCGCCAGGCTCGTGTGGCAGCACGGACGAGACAACCAGCTAGCTGTGGTCTCTGTCGGCCTAGTGACTTGTCTTACTACTATCTTCTTAGCTGGACCCGTGAGGTAAGGAGTAATTACCTCCGTGTAGTTTGAGATTTGGTTTTGTGAAAACAAACAAACTAAAAGTGAATGTGTCGCTGTGTTTTCAGGTTGAGGAGAATTGACGCCGCGGCCTCAGTCCTTTGGTTCCTCACTCTGCTCCTCTACTTGGCTGAAAGCTACGTGACTGGTACCTTAAGCTGGATGGACACTGCAAAGCTCAGTATCCTCTCCCTCTGTTGCCTTGTCAGCTTTGCTGCCGCTGTGGCAATTCGAAAGCCCCTTGGTCCAAGAAGAGCCAGATATCGAAGGTCAGAATATGAGCAATGATGTTCCAATGTGTATTTAGATGCAGGCTTTTGTAGAGGGTTCTCTTTCTTTTAGAGAATTTTATTTATCAGAACTAGATCAAAACATAGGAATCTATACGTGTCAATTTGAGCATTTTTACGCCTCATCTCCCTAAACTAATGTGTGAGTGACTATGAGGTTTGGACATATAAATGATAAACCTAAAACACGTGACTGTATCTGTGAGCTGTGATCATAAGAAAACACGAATCCTACTTTTTAAAATACTGTACATCAAATACTCACCTTCAAGCACACATGCACATCTCCTACAGTTACCCAATGTGTTTTGGGGTTTGAGAATTTTAAACTTTTTTAGTCTTCGAAGAATATTGTGATCAAATAGGAACAACCTAAAGAAAAGAAAGTAATTTATTTCACAAACTGTGATATGTTTCTCCAAAATGTTCCTGTCATTTAATCTATAACTAATTGAATTGCGTATTTCATACTAACCCAAACACATGTGTGACTGACTGAGTGGTAGCTAATGATGAAGTGGTAGTTGAACATTAAAGTCCCAAACTATTACTTAACCCTCTTGTAGACCGTGTAAATCTTAATTATTTTGAGTGTACTTATTTATTGATTTGTGTATCTACTTGTTGCATGAAATACTAATCTGTGAAGACCCTTCAAGCAGTTTTCAAGATGTGGCTCTGCAACACTCCCGTTCTTTTCTAGTACTACTTGAGATATTTTCTGAAAGGCGGTCGTGACTCCTCTGAAGACATGTTGAGTTTTAACTCATGCCTGTGCGATTTGTGAATTTATTGACATTTTTGGAATTGCATTATTTAACAGCGACAGCCACAGCGTAGGAATATCAAACAATCAATCATTATTTGTTTAGAGCAAATTCATAACAACTGTCGTCTCGAGTCGCTTTACGAAAGAGCGTTAGGGGTTAATATGAAGGAAGGATTTCTACATTGTATTCCTGTTGTCCACACTTCCTTGTGAGGTGGAAGTCGGAGCAGGCTGTGCATGAATGATAACAAAAGTAGCAGTACTAGCTTCCCATTTGAAGGGATCATTCCTCCTTTTTGAGTATTCACTGAATGTACATACATATGTTACTGTCTGCTTGATCAAAGCTGGTGTCTCTTGATGACTACCAGGCCGGTGTAATGTAGAACTGTAAGATTCAAACATATAGTAGGTTTTTATCTAAACGAGCCACTACACACTCATCAGTATTAGAAAAGTAGGATGTTCACTGTCTACAGATAAGTCCTAATTAAAAGGTTATCTTTCGTCCAAACAATTTAGAACACAGAACCAAAATATAAACACAAATGTTTTTGTTTTTGCTTCAATATCTTACAAGTTGAAATCAAAGAGCTAAGCATTTTTCTATGTACACAAAAGGCCAAACCCTCTCAAATGTTCAGTATCTGGTGTGGCCTACCATTTGCCAAAGATGTACAGATGACAGCAAGCATGCAGATGAGCTTCCCTGAGACGGTTTCTGCACAGTTTGTGCAGAGATTCTTTGCTTGTGCAAACCAGTTCTTTCATCAGCCCGGTGGCTGGTCTGAGACGATCTTGCAGGTGAAGATGCCAGATACGGCGTGGTTAAACGTGATCTGAGGTTGTGAGGCCGGTTGGATGTACTTCCAAATTCTGAGAAACCACATTTGAGATGGCTCATGGGGGCGATATAAACATTCAATTAACTGACAACAGCTCTGGTGGACATTCCTGAGTCAGAATGCAGATTACACACTCCCTCAAAACTTGTCGGTCGCAGTTTGCTGTGTGATAAAAGTGCACGTTTTGAGTGACATTTTATGGTGACCAACTTAAGGCACGCCTTTGCAATAATCATGCTGTCTGATCAGCATCTTTAAAATGCCACAGAACTGTCAGGTGGATGGATTATCTCAGCAAAGGAGAAGAGCTCACTAACACACATCTGAACTGAGAGCTCAAAATTGAGAGGAATAGTCCTCTTATGTCCATAGAAATAGTCTTAGATCTTTGGTTTCAGCTCGAGAAAAATAGCAGCATAAACAAAAGTGTTGCATTTATAGTTTTGTTCATTTTAGTTTGAATTATGTTTCTTTTATAATCGTTTTAGATATTCAAACGCAGATGTGTCTAACACTCACATAATGCTCCTCTTGATCTAGTAACACTAAACTTTCCTAAACCGGCTGTCTAATGTGTTGATTTATGAAACACACTGTTAGACCAGCTGCATGCACTAACATCACATCTCTAGACGAGTTCGTTCTGTTGACATGATTTGTTTTACTATGTTGGAATGGACAAAGGTGATTTCTAATGAAGTGATGGTAGTGTTTAGAGTTATTAGAAACTAATAGATGTGCAGTAGAGTGTTTTTGGATGTTGTATGCTGGGTAGAGTGCAGTGACTGTTGGGTCTGTTTTGCATGTTAAGATGTGCTGTAGATGAAGTCATGTTCTCAAACCAGTAGTCTCTTAGCTTTAGATTTGACATTTTGACAGTCAAAAACATGACATCAGGAGGTCAAGAGAAATCATTGTACATGTATAATGGTTACATAAAGAGTACTTTGAAGTTTCAATCCTCCTATGTTTAAAAAAATGTGATAACATTGTAAAATGATATTCATCATGCTAATTTTATATTCATCATGCTTTAGCTATATTTACCTGGGTCTGTTTACACTACAAGTTAACATCTGTCCTGGGTGATTGGATCACAGATGGACAGATCTAAGTAAGTCAGAAAACACCTGAGAATAGGATGCGTCTGGGACATCAGATAGTATAGACTCTAGAGGTCATGTCGTGCGTCCTCATTAACAGAGGCTCCAGTCCTTGTCGCAGCGGCCATGGGTTTGAATCCAACATCGGCCCTTTGCAGCACGTCATCCCCCAATCTCCTGTCCCAACAATTCCTGACTCTCTTCAGCTTTCTTATCCAATACAGAGATAATTCACTCATGAAATAGATAATTTTCAGGTAGGAATGACAGGAAAGTGGTCTGTCCATAAAAGCCTTACTGTGGGACTAGGCACTATTTTCATCATTACCCAAGACATATCTGCATATTCACGACTAAATAATTGTGGCCAAATGTGTTTAAGTCCAGCTCAATGACATTCTAGCAGTCAGAGCTAAAGAATCTCTTAAGTGCATTCACAGATACACTTCATCTGATCACCCAGAGCACTTGCTAATAACTGATATGAAGGGGGCCCCAGAATCACTTCCCTTTTACCGTTGATAAACTGCATCAAATCAATATTTCAAACGTTTGACAAATACTTTAATAGAAGGTAGTGTTTCAGCAATGATGTATTTGAAGGTTTTTGTTGTTTCTTTTAACGTCTTCTTTGCTAACGTTTGATAAACTGTGTTAAGAGTTTGTTTGCATTAAATCTCCAGTTTGCATGTTTGGTATCCTCTGATATATGTAGAATATCTAGTCTAAGTGTGTGTTTTAGGAATATACTGCATTAGGGCTGCACAATACGTTTCAGTGTCAGCTTTATAGCAATATCAGCATTCACATTTAACCCATAGGAAAAGAAAAATATAAAGCTGATATTTAAAGAAGAAATGATTCCTCACTCAGTAAATACATGTTTGACCTGTTGGATGGAAGCCCCGGTATGATGGCTGTGCTTCAACACTATGTTGATGCAGGCAGATGAAGCCAAAGCTAACTGAGCGACCTTCAGATTAGTTTTGCCCATTAAGTGGTTTTTAAACTTCAGGAGTGACACGAAGAACAGCAGATAGACATCAAAACCGACTATGTTATATTTACCGCACTTCATTTTGTGATAGAAATATTAAACAAGTGACGTCACCCGCATCGTACAATTTTTCTAACGTCATGCGGGTCTAATATGTACATAGAAAAAACACACTGCATTTGTCTGGTTTGATGTCCTGTATTTTTCTTATCACAATATTTATCACAGAAAGAAAAGATATTGCAGCTTTTTCCCGATATTGTGCACCCCTTTACTGTATTTACCCGATCAGCTATGCTACGGTTAGCCTTTAGTTGTGTGAAGCTGTCACAGCACTGCTTTATAACTTGTTCTTGTGAATCATACATTTTGGCTGCTAGATGAAACTACAGCATTAAACCATTTCTACAAACGTATTTAGGGTTTACACGATGACCGCTGTAGAACTACCTTTTCTAACGATGCAGCCATGAATGTATTGGTCTTTACTACTCTTTTTCTACTATGTATGGATTTCCAATATGTAGCTAACATTTGTGATTGTGTCATACATACATGTTGATGTGATGTGTGTGTTGCAGAAACACTAATTCAAAATTTTAAAACATATGTTAAGGCTACAGCGCCAAATCGTGTGTTTTTTTTTTTTTTAAAGATTATGCACTGACTTTGTATTCTAAGCTACCTAAGTATTTATAAGCTCATGAAGTATATTTGATCCGTAACTATTAAAGCCTTCGGTAGCGGCTGACAAACGAGTTCCGTCCATGCTCAAAGGTTTCCTGCAACACACGCCAACAAAAAAAACAAAAAAACAGTGTGATTGATGCTGAAATTGGTGCCTTTCTTATGATGTCAGGTGCCAATTTTGAGACTTTGTAGCAATTGTTGCTGTACATTGAATGAAATAAACAACTTGTGAAAGGATGAGCCTTCTCTGTATGATTTAAAAAAATAATTTTGACTTGTTTTACATCCTGAAATGGTATTACACACCTTCATAAATTTAGGGAAATGTCATCTCTTTGGATTGTTTGAAGACAGGGCTTAGTTGCTACTGATGATAAACTACATCAACACTTAGCATGTCTGTGTCACTGTGTTGTGGAAAGTGAGTGAGTTGAACAATAATGCACTGTAGCACTTCTCTTTGGTTCGTCAGTAACTTTCAGCTGCTGCACTTTGCACAACAGCTGCAGCGGCATTTCAGTGACAGCTGTCACTTGCCAGAGCTCATAAAACGGGCATTAGACACTACTTGGACAAAATGGGGTTTCAATTATAATGTTGAGAATGCTCTGTTGACTTCATTATGAAACAGATAGAAATTCAATTCTGCTATTTTTTCAAGAATAAATGACAGAAGGTCATTCACTGTCCTTGTAGCACTCTTTTGACTTATTCTTGAAACTAAAATGTGTTGTTTCGTCTTCATAAAGCTTTGTAGTTATTTTGTCATTTCAATTTCCAGTTGTAGACAGTCTCATTTCTTTTGTGTTACAGATACCTTTCAGGCAGCTCCTCGGCCCCCCTCACCAGCCACCCTCCTTTGTTCTGTAATGGTCAGGCAGACTCCTTCGTCCCCAGCCCACCCCCAAACATCTCCATGCTCATCAACCGACAGCAACAGACTCCCCGTGAGCGCAAGGCCTCCCCCTCCTCTCTGCCAGGCCGCCTCAGCAGAGCCCTCTGCCTCGGCACAATCCGCTCCCTCACCAGGACAGGTAACATTCAAATGAACTTGGATTAGGTCGGCAGAAAAAAAGCATTTGTCTGATGAGGACCACTTTGATAAGATAATAGTGCTGTGTCCAAACTTAACTTCAGAGACATGCACATGTTCACAGTTATTTCTCCTAGTAGCTGGTCACTACCCTCCCAGGGTAAGATGGGGATATTCAGCTGCTCAGACAAGTTTAATCTTGAGTTTCAGCGTCTTGCCAGGTTCTGCCTTGCAAACAGACGAGATTTATAGTTGATAAAATTCTTCCCA
Organism: Labrus bergylta; assembly: GCF_963930695.1. Classification (NCBI taxonomy): domain Eukaryota; kingdom Metazoa; phylum Chordata; class Actinopteri; order Labriformes; family Labridae; genus Labrus; species Labrus bergylta. The sequence goes on from NC_089206.1 coordinate 18,326,197, forward strand.
GTTTCTGCTGATTGGAAGAAATTTGGGTCAAGACTCTTGTTTTTATTTTTGAAGAAAGGACATTTTAGGTATATTAGTCTGTCCTAATTATAGTTAAATACACTGTTCAGCATTTGCTTAAATGTTTTCCTTTATTTCTTTAACATAAAGCCACTTCTTATAGTCAGAGTATAATGAAGACACTGTTACAGTTTGTCTCAAACATATCATTAAAACTACAAATTACTGTATACTGTTATATAAATGCAGGTTCTCATCTGGATCTGGATTGAATTTTCTGAGATAAATCCATTGCCTCAGTAGAAGGTCCAGTCGCCTTATTACATAAATTAAAGCTTAAAGTTTGAAATGTTATGTTAAAGGTGTCCACAAAAATGTATTAACCGTAGGTTAATGTATTAACAATTTTAATGATGGATACTTTTGAACCCAGTTTCACCTCCCAGGTCTGAGGCTTCGATGCTTCTCTGTCATGTGTGATAGAAGCCTGACTTTTATGTTGGTTGAACACGCTGCCTTGGCCATTCTGACCTTTTTTATAATTACAGTAACTCATGAAAATAAAGAGCAGATTATTCAATATAACAAATCTTTATTGCCCCATTGCTGCACTGTATTGTTTTTGCCACAAGGTGGCAGAATTTTGTAAAGTTTATGTGACCACCACCTCTTATCACTAACACATGCTTCTTCTGTTTTTTAATGCCAAACATTGTCAACAGGAGCTGGCCTCATGTAATGGATTAATTTGTTTCTGGCAAAGTGACTAATGCAGGCTTAAAGTAAAGCCCAGTTAGTATTGTTTAATGATGTCACTATATTATGTATTCATGTTTCCTCTCAGATTCTGGTTACCTGTTTAGTGGAAGCAGACCAACATCAGCGTGCCAAGATTCTCCGTCTTCAGGTATTATAACTTCATTTTGTGATGTCCACTGAACCTTCTATTACCATTAACCTGTTTCACCTGCACTCTTCAAAATTTCCTAAAAAACAAAACGCATATATCAAGCGGAAAAGAGTATTGAGCAGATTCATAACCTTCATTACCTTACACTAGTCGTAAGATGTTAACACTATTAAGTTAATAGTTAATAATAATTAACTATTAAGTTAATAGTATTAACATCTAATAGTTAATAAGTTAAGTTAATAGTATTAACCGCTCCATTGCTCCTGAATATTTTGTTGCGTTCACACATCGGCTCAGCCTGACTTCACCTGGGAATTTTGCTCGGGTGCTGGTGGAATTCTTGGTAAAGTGAGGGTGAAAAAATGTGGCTGTTAAGCTCACCTTAAAAATATAGTGAAATCTTCAGGAGTTAAGTTTTGCAGATGTGTGATATGAACAATGCATTAAAAAGTCTTCTAGAGCTCCTGATTAACATATTTTGTTGCTCCGTTGATACAGATTACTTTTCACTGAAGTCGGGTAGCCGCCCATCATCACCGGGCCCCTCTCCTACTCCTTCTGTAGCTGGATCAGTCACATCCACTTCAAGTTCTGCCAGACAAAGACGCCCTCTCATCTGCCCTGCTCGCCTCAACATCAGTGGGCAGAGTCTCCGGCTTTTCTCCACAGAGCCAGAACCCTCGCTGATGTCTCCCCCTGTGTCTCCACCACCTGCTTCTCCATCCTTCCAGAGACAAAATGGTAACCACAGCGGAGATTAAGCTTTTAAGATTTTGCACAAACATACCTTGCTATGGACCTGAGTGCCATTCATGATTCTACCACAAGATGGCCAAACCCTAGACACAAAGAAAAGATTTATGTTCAAAATTAAACTTATGATCAGCTGATTTGAATTATTACCTTTTTTTTCCAGATATGACTTCAATGTTATGGGTTAGAACTGTGGTAGAAGAGCAGGTGAAGCAAGACAGCTCCCCGGAGTCGTCAGTATGTGGGGTTGACACTACAACAGAGACGCCAGAGAGCACCACTAATGAGAGAGGTAAGTAAAGTGATGGCGGAGGGGGATGGCGGAGTGAGGGAGTTTTCTGGTTTATCTGTTTAGATGGATCATTTTTCTTCTGCTCATTTTAAGTTCATTTTCCCTTTTTTTTTCCATTGTAAAATAATTTCTTCCGGGGTTTGTTTTTCTTTTGTAAACAAATAACAAGTCTAAAGATTGAGGGTTTAATTTGCTCTACATATTTTTAAAGCCTCTTGAATCAAGTTTGAAATGTGCAGATTGAGAAACAATTGAGAAAATGTCCTTGCGTTTTTTTGTTGCAGATCAAGGTGCTCAAGTTTGGGGGGGTGAATCTTGACTTGACTTGAAATGTGGTTCAAATCCTGGCCCTAGCTTGGCCACTAAAGGTCTTTAACAAAATTGACCCTATGACACTTCTGCATTTTGAATCTAGCTGAGGATCTTTTTCCTGATGAAGGTGAACCCTTGGCTCAGTTTAGGGTCCTGAGCACTCTGGACCAAGTTTTCACTGAGGGTATGAATGATTTTCAAAAGACATGATGCATTGTATTTTTTTAAAAAAAGAAAAGTTTTTCGACCCTGGTTTCATCAGACCAGAGAATCGTGCCTCTCACAATCTGATGGTCATTTGTTTTCGAACTCTAAGCGGTCCTACATCTGGCCACTGTGCCATAAAGTCCTGATTTATGGAGTGCTGAAGCAATGGTTGTCCTTCTGCAAGTCTGACCGTTTTTTACTCGTTGTCTATGAAGCTCAGTCAAAGTGAAAGTGAAAATAGGATTCTGTGTTGGCGCTTTCATCATTTCAAGAGAAATGGGCGAAGCCTGAGACAACTTTCTGGTATCATTACAAAAACTCTGGATAGGTATGACAATGTAATCTGTTTTTTTTTCTTTAGGGAACATGTCAAGTCTAGATTTTGTCTAGGACAGTGTTGTAAAATGTATAAGCATTTCCCTTTATGAATATAATTCAGTCATCATTTTTGTAATTAAAAATGTACTTATGTACATTCCGCTTAGTGTAGACTGAGGTATAGACACTCTATGCAGTGAGAACACACTGGGCTTGAATAAGGTTGTCTTATCTATATATACCTGTGCTATAACATTGGAGACCTTAATGTAGCCTTGTTGATGCATGAAGATTATTTTCATGAAATAACTTCTGCTTCCTCTGCTTCTTAAATGTACAGGTTTCTTTAAACGTCTTATCTGGCCGGGGCTTCTCTTGACGAGCCTGACTGCCAACCTGCTCTTTTTGGGCCATTACACCTACAACAACTGGAGATGAACTCTCTGTGGGTCTGCTGCGCTACTCCTGTGACTCATGAAGGGTGAGTCGGCCTCTGGATCTAGACAACCCTGTCAATTCTGTGGACCCGGAGGTCATTCAGCAATTGTACTTGAAACAAACGATCTGGGAGTTGCTTTTTGTTTGCTTGGGCTTTGTGGAAATACCGATGTCAGCGGAAAGTTATCATGGATTCAGTGAATTTAATAATCAACAGCAAAGCTCAATTTCAGCGAAGAAATACTGCAGCATTTTTTTAAATCATTATTTATTATAGAGGTTCAAGAGCATTTTGACTTTTGTGTTGTGGCCTTTTTTTGTTTTTTTCATTGACATTGACTGCTCTTGCTTCAACACAAAGGCAAGTGTAATGGATTTCAAAGGCTCAAGTTTTGCGCTGATGCTTGAAAGCTTTTAAAAATCAGTTTTGTGAAATTTGCAATCCAAGCCAACGCTGCTCCTCCTACACACAGGGTCACGTCATATTATACTGATTGTGATGTGTGTGTGACTACTTCACACTAAATCATACTATTGTTCAATTTCTAAAGCCAAAAAGCTTTAAAAAAAAAAAAAAAAAACAACAACAACAAAGCAGCATTTTCTGTCTGTGCTGTTTTATGATACTTTGGATTTTCTTTTTATTTGTACATATTTTTTTCTGTACTGTTATTATTTTCATAACACTGGCTTTAGTGTGTCCCCGAGGTTTGTTTGTTTGTAAGGGGTGATAGCATGGTCTCATCGGCTCCCTTGTGGGGGAGATTTTTTTTTTTTTTACAATACATTCAACAGGCAAAATAAATTCAGGACTGAAACATAAAGATGTGGAACAACATTTATTTTTGTTAGTATTTAAAATAGTGACTTCAGACATGTTGTATGTCTTTTTTGGGGTCCTTCAACAATTAAACTTAGAGGATTTTAATGTGTTACTTCATACAGCAAAAAAATGATACCATAACATATTAGATCCTTCAGTTTACACAATATTTCGTCATGTGGGGCCTTGCTTACATTGACTGATTGATTACATTCATGTAACCAAGACATGAGGGGACTGAATATTAAGGCAATTAGAGGTGATCTCTGCTTTCAGAGAAAATCCCCGTTTCATTCAGGATGCTTGTGGCTGAGGTTTTTAAACACAAACTTGACCAAACTTAAAATGATCTGAACATTTCACGGCCAGCTCAAAGTGAAATGAGGAAACGAGGACTGCATACATGCCATCATTGTATTAACATTCAAACATAAATGATTAAGTTTTCAAACATGAGATATAAAAGAAAGCATGATTGTTCTTCTGATCTGTGTGTAAAAAGGAAATGTGAAAAAGAGAAGTGTGGTTAATGGGAAGCTGTGTCTCCTTCTCTTTTCTCTCAACAATGAGGGAGTGGGTCGTGCTCTTATGAACCACTTTGGATTGGGGGCACCGGTCCAAGGTGTTCAAATCCATTGCGACCCAGCAACACCTACTGGCCCCTGAAACACAAAGAACAAAACCAGCAAAACAAGCAACCAGCAGGGTTGTCACAATGATTTTGTGTTGCGTTGGATTTTTTTCTGGCTCTCTGGCTGAGTTCACACTGCACACCGTAATGCTCAATAGATCGTCAGTCAGTACTGTACATTGACTTTTAACGAGAGTGAAAGTGGCCAACTGTGCTGTCTGTTAATGAGTTGTCTCAACATAAACAATCTGTTTGTGGTTTGATTAAGTGACCAGACCACATAGAAAAGCAGAAGATAGTGCTTCAAGTTCCGGCGTTTGTTTCGAGGATTTGTCAGTCTAATTACGAAATCCTTTTACATCTGTGAAACCGGACAGTGACTCAGCAGAAGCAGTGGCAGTCACGGTGGATGAGATCAATGAAGTAAACAAGAAGCTACAAAGTTGTCTGTCTGACTGACTGATAGTTGAGTCCCTGTCTTACTGTCCCATCAACAGATCCCTCTATACCCCCCCTCCCCACATTACCCCCTCCCAAAGAAGAGGCCGCAGGAAGTTTATATTATTATTACACACAAAGTAACATAATATATTTGACCTTACTGTACTTGTATCTATTTCACATTAGAGTATTTAAATGTGTTGTGGTATAATTTTCAACATTATGAAGCGAATGCACTGTAAAAGAACAAACACACTCGCATGTCAGAGACTGAAATGACAGACAGCAACAGCCATCACAACAATGGAAATAATCATGAAACAATCATGAAAATCTATGAATTGTCAGCTTTTCTTTTTTTTTCACACTGTAAGTGGATGCTACACTGTAGCAGCATTTACCATGAGCTGGGCTGCTGTTTACTGGCAGTCATACTACATACATACTACTGCTGAACATAATATGCAGAATGGCATACTACATTTGATAGTATTATGTAGTATGCGCTTTTGAAAACAGCCACAGTGTTACTTTCATTTCATACAGAGATTAAATGAAAGGAAAACAAAAATCTCAGTTTGGCTCTAACATACAGTTAATATTTTTTATATTATGGACATGTTTTACACCTAAGTGATACATGTCAGTCATACACTTAAATAGTTGTATTTCACTAGGCTTTTAAATGTTCTGTTAAAGATAAATATTGTTCACAGTATAAATTGTCAGGAAAGAGATCCTATGGTCGTGTGCAATATTTAAACAAATGAAGAAACATGAAACTTGTGTAAGCATTAGGTTTCTGAGAAAACTTAAATGTGCTACAGAAAATGTCTGAATAAGAGAACAGTCTGTTGGTAGTTTAAAAGCTGTCATTAGACATTGAAAACGATTATAATTATCCATTTTTGAAAAGAAATCATTTTCAATTTGCCTGGTGTTTGACTGACAAAGGCACAGAGAGTCAGAGGGAAGTTTTTCTCTGTACTGAGCTGTGACTAATCTTACTGGATTTTAAAGCTCAGATCTTTAGACTTGTGCACTTTTTTCTGAATTTTTTGGGGTGGGAGGGGTTTGTGCTTGCATGTTCTGATTGAATGTTTGCTTTTGTAATGGTTCTATTAAAGATGGAGAGCACAGTTGTTTTGTATATATGTTGAAGATTTCAGTTTAAAAAGGCTGAATGTGCATTTTGATGTGTTAACGCTGTGTAAGCAGTTTACAGTTGGCTTGTTTTTATTAAGTCATGTTTTAAGACTTCTGGATGTTTTGTTGTCTTTGTTGAATGACCATGCACTTGAATTTTTGAGCAGAGTTATTTTGTTGTCTTATCAGTTATTACTGGATTAGCTCTTATTCTCACACACTTAATGCTATCTTTAAATTGTGGTGATATAAGAGAAATGATCTTTTTGACGTTTTTATTTTGAGCCAAAATAAATGAACGAATGAAAGTGATTTTAAAAAAGGAGTTCCTGAGAAAAGTCAAACATGCTACTGAAATAAGCACATAAAAGATTTTCTGATGTATTTAAAACCCTGTTGAAGATACATACAGTATGTTGAATAGTGAGTTAACAGACTTTTTCTGCATTTGTTCTTGATATGTTGAATGTTGATTTTGCTCAAGAAGTTACATCATTGTTAGAATTTAAGTTTCCATTCAGCCATGATATGAGATGAACCTCATTATATTTTCGTTTTAAGATAATATGATGTATTTTAAGTTTTATTTTCAGAATATTTTAATTGTTCTTGGGTCCTCACATCCACATTGTTTCAAATCAAGAATGACATGTTGTTACCCACTGTGTTCTGCAATGATTCTGTTTGTATTGTAAGGAACATTATTTGCTTGTTTCATCAGGTTGTACACCTTTTTCAATAAAATATTTCCTTTCTTGATTAATGTATTGAATCATTTAAGCCCTGACCATGTACAAAGAAATCACTATTCAGTGTCCCCTTTTGGCATTAAGAGCAAGCTGCAGTTCGTCTCCTGCATCTTCCCCTCTGTACATTTTTAGTCTGAGTGTCTTGTTGGAACATTTCTATCTGCTGGCCGACTCGACTAACTGAACGTTGTCATCACTTTGCTTACATTGAAGGTTAGAGCGAAGCCGGACATCTTAATGTTGCCGTAGTAATGAGACTGAATTGGACTGAGTGGATGAGGGAGCAGGAATAAGAAATAAATTATTGACTAAGCATGTGGAGGACAAATAAAATGGGTCTATGGACAAAAGTAAAACATGATAGTTTTAGAGACATCAGATCATGTATTCTAAAGTTTTCCAGACATTCAACCATCAACACTGTCTGTCACTCTGCTCATGAAAACTATGATAAAGTAAGAAAATCAGCAAAGTCATTCAGAACATTTGATTTCTTCTCTGGGGGAATAAAAATGTCTTGTACAAAATTCAGGAACAATTCCTATAAGGCATTGAACAAATGGAATCTGAATCAACATGATTCTGTTGACTGATGTCTGCCAGTCTATCATAGACAATTTCATAATTGTGTCCACTAATGTTTAAGACAATGTCCTTTGTTATATATTAATCATGATAAAAACATGGTTCTGAAAACCAGCAGCAATATAAAGTCTACAACTGAGATACTTGCCCTAAGTGTTAATTCATCTTTTGCATTGTTTTAATTTGTTCATGATATTTTCCACGCAAATGATTTGACTTCATTTCTTTTCTCGAGAAATTTCACCAAAACTGCATCACAGTTATTAACAGAAAAAAAGATGTAACAAACACTACTGCACAAATCTTTTTTTAAAACCTTAAGGTGTTTTCTTTTGCTCTCTGGGCTTCAACAGTGCTTCTTCAGGAAGTCAAGACCCCCTTCTCTGTCCCCCCCCCACAGAGCTGCGGGTAAGCCTGAACACAGTAAACAGGTCTCACATCTAAAAAGTCACATGACCGACCTATTAATACCTGAATAGAAAGTGAATAAATTCAAATTCAATATTTGCATTTTTATTTACAGCCCTTTGTTATTGATCCACACTCTGTAGGCTACATTCACAATGTTGGGGAATATTTGAGTTGCTGTTGAAAGCTAGTAGTTATACTATTTTTGTTTTAAATTCTTTATTAGGAATAACCCCCTTGAGATGTGTCATCTCGTTTTCGAGGGGGTCCGAGAGTACAGAAATGTACAGTGCACAGACTAAAGTAGACAGGACGTTTGAAAGAACAAGACAAGAAAGAAAAAAACGTGAAAAAAAGTGATTAATGTCAAATAATGATAAGGTATCCATGATCCGGGAAACCTGCTCAAGGCAGAACATAAGATGGAGTGGATTGACCACTCACAGGTCATAAGCAAAGACAGTGAGATATTAACACAAACTTCATAATAATATTTTGATGATGAAGCGGTGTTATCTTGGAAAGTTGCAAATTGTTCTGAAATAAGAAGACAAGGCATTTTTGAACAGTTGGAGAGATGAAATGGACCGAATATTAACTGGTAAACTATTCCAATCTGAAGGAGCTTTAAATATGAAGGCTTTCTTGGCTGTTGCTTTTGAGACTGCTGGAACTGAAAAAAAGGAGCTGGGAGGAGTGGCTTAGTGGATGAAATTAGGAGAAAAGAACCATGAACTGTTTTAGATATGGAGGGAAATCAAAATGAATGCATTTGAATATGAACTGTAGCCAATGCCGTTGTCTTCTCATTGAGGGAGCAGGTAAGTTTAGTTCTGAATACATGATGCAATGATTTTTAAAAGATAAAACTGACTTGTTTTAAACTGGGATGTGTTTACTGACTGGGTTTTGTTGTGGATAATTGTTTGTTTGTTCAGTTGTGAACGCTGCGAAACAGGTTCAAACTTTTTTTTGTCTGCAGCTCTGGCCGAAAGTTTCTCTTCTCCACAATCACTTCCTGTTTTTACCAGCTGGGCTTCACTGCAGTCACAAACACATATTGGTTTTTTTATAACCCACATGAACTGAGTTTGCCAGATCTCATGGTGGTAGTACTGTTTAAGATGGCATTCAACAAGAAACTAGAGTGTTTAGAGATTAAGACCACCAAGACTCCTGGTTCCCACGAAAGATCAACCAACTCAAACACACACACAAAAAGTATATATGTATAACTTATTTGTTTTATTGTTTGAATTTTGAATAATTTAATCAAATGTATATAGCTCATCTTTATTCATAGCCGACTGTCTGTTGACGGTTTGCATAACTTTAAAAACATCAACATGATTTGTGTATGCTAAACTGACCTGTCTCCTTTATAAATATAGACCAAGAAACTCTAACCTTTCAAAAGGCTGGACTTTCCTGAGTGAAAAGGGCATCACCCAGAAACAACAGTTCTCAGACATATACTTAAATAAATGCATTCACGGTTCTAAACAATGTTTTCTATAGTTGAATTATAGTATTAATGGCATCAAATGGATTATTAAATACTGAACAAGTATGTCTAGTTGTCACTAAGTAGCCTACATAGGGGTTGAGGTAAATTATCTTTGCAACATTTCTCCTTAATTTGTAATGTTGGTCAGAATAGAAGAAAAAAGTTTAACGGACTATTTATTCATTGTTTTACCGACAATATTTTATATGCAGTGACAGAAATACAGTAGATACTTCTTCTTCTGTTTCCTATAACCATTTGCAAGTTTCACAACTTTCAAAATAGAGCAGTGAGGTCTCCTGGTTTTCAAAATTCCTGTAAGTTAGATAGGGGTTAAGAAAGTTCAATGTGTACGCTAAGTGTGCTCAGGGATCATTGTCTTTTAATAGGAAATAAAATATTTTTTTTTTTACGTTTAATACTTAAAGCACGCAGAACTTCAAGATTTTTCTAAAGATTTTTACATTTAGAAAACTTTTATTTACTTTTATAAGAGTTTTCTCTTACATTGTGATAAGCTAGGCTACTTTTATTCACAAGATTTAAGTACTTCCAATTGAACACAACCGAAAACAAAAATAAAAAGTTTAAAAGCCAAAAGTTATGACTTGTTTATTTTCGTTGTGTTTTGCAAGAAAAATGAATACATTCATTAATAAAAAAACAACAACCGTGAGCTCATTTAATAGGCTATACTCACAGCGGAGTGGGCTATGGAAATGGCTATCTTTTACATTTTTGATTAGAGCAAAATAAATTGACCAAACAAATGTTTAAATAAACTACCAATTAATTTATTGTCAACCAGCTAATTGATTAATTAAAATTAATTCAGCGTTTTTTTAACCCACAAAATGAAGCCTTAAAAAATTATTAAATACAAAGAACTTCCAATAAACAAGTAGGCCTGTGTTATTGTTTTATGGCACAGGAGGCGGAAGTAAGAACAAAACACTTTCACTTCACGCGAGCAGAATTTTTTTTCGGACGGTCCCTTGGCGCGCGCAGCCGTCAGTCAGTTCGGTACAGCACGGTGCGGTGCTCCTACATCTCTGTATGAATGACAGCGCAGTTAACCAACACAGAGGAAACTCTTCACTGATTCTCATGAGCCGTACGAGCAACTGAGCTGGATTTACAACCCCCCCACCTCCCGCCCCCCCCTCCAGCTCACGGACTGACCTGCAGCTTGCCTGACTGAGACATGTCATTTGGGATATTACAGCCTCCATCTTCGCTGTAAGACAAACACCATGAAGAGATGACCGAGGACTTGTAGAGCTCACAGGCAAGTGTAAAGCTAACATGTTGCGCTCGTTTTGAAAGACAATATCTGTCAAGTTGTACACGGAGAGCAGAATATTACTCCTCTGACTGTAGCTGGAGATTCACCTTCTGTTTCCTTCACTGTGTCTGGCTTTTCATTTGTAATTCCTTGCAGTGCCGGTTCATGCACATTGTAAAAAAAGAATCACTGACATAAATGTATGTTTTTTTAGGCACACAATTGAGCTAACACAGTACAAGTTTTCTCTTTCAAAACCATTGGCAGGGCGTAGAATTACTTCAATGGCAGGTCATTTACAATAGCATTTCAAATACAGCGTTTTCATTTTGCACAGTCATTTGACTAGAATAGCAGTAGAGGGCAAAACATTTTGCAGTGTGTATCAGTCAGTTTAAGTTTATCAGGTTTCTTCACCTTATTTGACCTCTGTGTGCTGCTTTCTCACAATATCTGTTAAGGTGGTTATGCACTTTGTGTACACTAAACTACAAATCATAGACTCTAAAAAGAAATCTGTAAAGCTATTGCTATGTTTACTATTTTATAGCCTACTTTAAAATTATTGAATTGTTTTTTTATTTAACGTTTTTATGTATAAAGCTACACTGGTGCCTTAAACTACAGGGAGGCTAAGGTCAAAATGTCTGATACTTTGATACTTTTAGAAACCCCCGGGTTTAAAAATGATACCATAATAATGATGAATAGTATTACAATAACTGCAGATCTTTAGTCATACAAAAGTAGCCACAAAAGTAAGAGAAAACACGGTCTTCCTTGCAAAAATAAACATGTTGCCATTACATCCTGCCTATGCAATTGCGCAATATAGACACTGTTTAAGAGTTTGCTACATTAAATTAAGAAATTACTCAGTATTTCGTGCCAACTGCTATTTTTGTGCCTGTTGTATCCAAAAAAAAGTCTTGATTTTAACTAGTATCTTATCAAAGTCTAAATTTCTGGCATAGTGACAACCCTACTTCAGGCTGCTGTTGTTCAGTCACTGTGTCATTCATTTTTTTGTGTTACAAACTTGGCATACGTGTTCTGATTTTAAATGAAAACCCTTGTAAAGATAAGTCATCCAGGGTTTTTAGGAAACAGTCATCAGTGTGTTTCAACACTAAACACAGGGCCCACGTACATGTTAATATTGGACAAATTGACCTGTGTTTCCTGTTTGTGTGTATATTTGTGTGTGTGTGTGTGTGTGTGTGTGTGTGTGTGTGTGTGTGTGTGTGTGTGGATGGCCGGCTTGTGTTTCGGTGAGCAGCAGAAGAGGAGCTGACGGTAAATGAGAGGCTGTCACCATGCCCCCGGGGAAGTATGGGATGCAGGAGGAGTGGGAGAAGGAGGGGGACCAGGAGATCATGATGGACTTCCTGTTGCCTACGGGGATCTTCCTCAAATTCCCTGTATCACGAAACAACACAATTTCAATCATCAAAAAAGTACGTTTGCCTATCAGAAAAGCTTTGATGTAACATGTAAATATCTGATGTTTTATGCTGTCATACAATGCATTTTATATTTATTAGAATAAAACTGTATTCCTAAAAGATTGCAATTGATTGACTGCAACCCGGCACTGGGCTTCTGGGGAGCTCTGTTCCGATGCACTGTTGTTATTTATAATATTTACTCAATATGCTTTTAAGCAAATTGGATGACTTAATATTTCCTTCAGACATTAAAGTAATTAAAACATTACAAACAATGATTTCTTGTGCTTCTGATGCACCTCAGAGTTTTGATGCAACTGTTACTGAAAGAGCTGCAGCTTTCCTCCTTGGTACATGAAGCCAGCTCTCCACCGGATCAGATCTGCTGTTTAATATGAATGTGCTGTTTCTATGCCAACAGTTCTGCCACTCCAGGTTGTTTGATTTAGCTGTTAAATAAGGATACTCTTGGAAGCTGTTACAATGATTAAGAGATTACGTGCCTTTGCAACAGAGTTAATTCACAAAGAATATTAGAGAATATTCAAAAACTGCCAGGGTCATTTTTGGCATCATGTGTTATCATTCAGTGTATTGAAAATGTAAAATAATAACGACATCATCATCATACATTTCCTCTACAGACAGAACACACTGTCGACTTCAGGTTACGCTCTGTGCTCATACAAACTGAGATCTAAATATCATGTGTCTCTGTTGTCTCAGATGGTTTGGAAAAATGCCAGAAGTGAGGCCTTGTTCGGGGCCCTGGGGGACCCTGATGCATACGTCTTTACCTGCATCAACCAGACGGCAGAGAGGGAGGAACTGGAGGAGGAATCGAGGCGTATAAGTGACGTGCGGCCCTTCATGTGTGTTCTAAGGCTGGTGGCAAGGGAAGGCGATAGAGTGGAGAAACTCACCAACACACAAATCAGCTTGTTAATTGGCAAAGGTCAGCAAAATTCTTCTGAAAGACCTCGTATGATACTGGTGGCCCAACCAAGCTATGGAGAACCAAGCTTTTGTTAGTTGGTATTGTTGTTAAGTCAGTAAAAGGTTAATTAAAAATACTGAGCTAGTTTTTCTTCAGATTAGCTAAATGACGTGGAGCAAACATCCCCGTCTGCATCGCCATGTAGCTTAGCTTTTGTGCTGTCTCTCCTGCCGGTCTCTCATTAAAGTTGTTGAGTTGTACGTCATACAACCCCACTTCAAAAATACACAGTAACCACTTTAATGTATGATTTAACTCGCTGTAATTTTTTAGGTCTGCACGAGTTTGAGGCCCAGAAGAACCAAGAAGTGGACGAGTTTCGGACTAAGATGCGTACGTTTTGTGAAGAGAAGGCTCAGGAGCGGCAGTTGTTGCCATGGCAGCAGTGGATGGAGTACAGCTTCCCGTGTGACCTGGAGCCATGCTGCTCTCCACCGACAAGCGCCAAGTCAAAAAGTTCCAAGAAGATTTTCATCAATGTCAAATTTGAGGCTTGTGATGTGAGTCAATCTGTTGTCATTTTTACAAGTCATGTATTTCAAGGTTGATGAGAAAAGTTGATTAGACAATAATAATCCAATGTTATAGTTTGACTTAGCAGCATTTTGGAATTTGGGAAAAACTGTGGTTCCACCTTGAGTTTACAGATTTTGGAGGATGGCATCAAGTAAACATGAGCACATGTGGAAATCCCCCTCTGTCATCTCAATCACTTTTTTGAAAATGTTCCTTGGGAACAAGATCTTTAGACATGAAAACAGTATTTTGTAAACGTTTTCTGTAAATTTGGCGCCTTTTAATTTGGGGAAGATGTCACTGACTCTCCTTAGGAAAGCTTCATGCTGCAGCAGGACCCTCAGGACCCCCCTGCAGCACTGATGAAGAGCGCCTTGAAGAAGAAGGCCACAGTGTTTCGTTCATTGCGACAGGAGCCCGAGGACTACACCCTACAGGTCAACGGGAGGTGGGATTTCATCTATGGGAAACACCCTCTGTCCCAGTTTAAAGTGAGTCATCTCAACAACATAACCTCTGAGGAAAAATGTTTTGGGTTGGAAGACAGCATGTTTGATTGTTTCGTTAACCCATCCACTTGAACATAAAAATGGGGCTGCAGTTAGTGACTTAACTCAGTATGTATAAAATGTATTATTTTAGACTTTTGGACACTTTAATTTGACCCTGTTTATCTTACATACAACACTTAAACACAGTTAGTTTGTATGGAATAGTGAAACCTAGAGCCAATCTTAGGTCATTCAACAATTTCTGGATTTGGAAATTAGCATTTTTTGAAGCTATCACAGTTTAGCTTCTGTCTTTATATTCGGAGTGCTGTTGGAGTGCTGTCCTTTTTCAAGGATCAGTTGAAGCCGTTTAGTCTCTCGTTGTTTTTTTGTATTTTACTGCATTCATTTTGCCGTTACCCCAACCAGCCGCCAAGGCCTGCATCCAAACAACATGATGCTTCATAGCTGTGATGGTGTGTTTTGGCAGATGTTTACTGTTTCGGTTCTACTCAACAGTGATTAGTATGATCTCAAGTATGAAAAGCAAAATTGTGGTCTCATTAGACCAGAAAATCTTCGTCCACTGAGTTTCAGAGTCTCCCACACGCCAAATGTGACTTTTTCCAACAGTTTCTCTGTTTTGCTGTTTAGCTGTGACTCACAAAGCAGTTGGACAATTTGACTAGCTGCTCTTGTCTTCTTCTTAGCGGCCCGAGCTTCTTAAAAGCTCATTATGTTTACACTTAATATGGGGATACAGATTTCGGTGTGTCTAAAAATTGTCTTTTATATTAACTGCCCTGAGTATCATTTCCAAATCTGTCCCATTTACAACATATTCTATCATCATTCCCTCAGTTATGAAAAACAACTGTTAAAACATAGTTTTAGATTAATTGTACTTAATCAAAATACATTTCTTTATCACCTTAAACATTTCTTGTCTGTTGATCTGTGACACTGTGTCAATTTACAAGTGAAAAAACACAACATGAACTGCTTGGCGGTCAAACATTTCTCGATATTTGTGGATAACCTATTTCTCTGTTATCTGTCTGCTTTCTTACTTTGAATTTCATTATAGCTTCAGTGATTGTCATGTCAGGATTGGATGAGTCAAAGCTTTGGTGACAGGAGACCCCACTGTTGATTATGAAACTCCAGCCTACTGCAGGGTTACTCATATCAGTATAGCTCCTTGCAGAAAGGAACTGAACCCAGCCACACATTATGAGATTTCAGCTGCATTAACCTACAGCAAATGAACAGCCCATAGAGTTAATAGAGTTAACTAGCCAGCGCTATCAGAACACTGGGAAATATGTGTGGGTGAACCGACTGATGCTTGTACCAGTAAAACCCCTCTTGTGTGTGTGTGTGTGTGTGTGTGTCTCCATCTTCCCCCCCCCAGTACATTTTCTGGTGTTTGAGAAATGGCCAAAACCCTCATCTAACCATGGTGCACTACTCCACTATCAGCAAATATCAGGACGAGCAGGGCAGAATGTGCAACCAGGTGTTTAAGAGTCGCTCCTCGTCCAGACCTCCTCCACTGCCCCTGAAGAAGGTGAGAGGTTAGCGGACGGCTGCATGTATTTTATTAACAGAGCCATCCGTTTTTTCCTTCCTCTTCATTACAGTTGTTCCTCAACCAAACAGCTGTGGACTTTGGCACTGTTGAAACATGCTGTGCCAAACGATGTTGATAATTTACACTTGACACCGTTTCAAGTTTAACATTGAACATTGAATTTGAGATGGTACTTACTTATGCGATTTAAACTTAGATATGATACCAGTAAAAACAAATTATATCTTTACCTGTTTCATTACCTCAGCAGCACAAATACTATATTGTCCTTAATACATACTTGTCCTTGGGACCCAATAGTGGCTAATTTCTTGTTTTTTTATAACCAAAAATTGGAAGCAAAATGGCACAAATGCATCATCAACGTTTCCGTATTGAGATATTTCTGTAATTTAGAACAGTCGTTCCCAACCTTTTTTCCTTTTAACCCCCTCACTTGTGTGTAAGAAAAGCTGAGCCCCCCAGGACACACAGGAAATGATACATGAAATGATACATTGCTTTCATAAATTAATATACATTTAAATTGTTTTTATTGATAACAGAATTTGACTACAATCCTGTTCTTACCAAAACGCCTTTGTAAAAAAATCCTGGTATTGTTTTAATAATATTGACAACCTCAGAGCCCCCCCTCCCTACATATCGAGTGGGAACTCGGGGTTTAGAGCATGCTCTCTCTTTGGATCGCGGCAACTTTTAGTTCAAATGTGGCCGAAGATCTGTGCGTATTTTTTTAAAGCTTCACTACATTTTGATATCTATCATTAAAACAACTGAGATGGTATCATTTTAAAACATGTAGTGTCGACAAAGTATCAAATTAGCCTAAATGTTGACAACCTCAATAAAGCATATATTAACTTTGAGACTGTGCTGGCAAAATTAAAGTTAATGTGTATTTGAGCTTTTATTTAAGTGATTCGCACAAATAAAAAAAATAAAACAGACATAGAAGTATGAGACATTTTTTTTTTTGCAAATTTGATCGAAGCACCTTTGGGAGCTTTTTTCCCCCTGTTTTCTTTCAGGTTAAAGTTTGTTCCCCTTTTTTACTATATTTTGAAACTGAGTTGTGTGTCTGTATTTTGGCAGGAAATTGTAGCAACAATTTCATCACCTACTACTTCAGTGAATGCAGTGAGTTCAGTTTCAACAAAAGTGAGAGACAAAGAAAATAAATGTCATCCCTTCTTTCTGCAGCAGAAAACGTCTTCGCTGTGGTCCATCAATGAGCCATTCTGTATTCACCTGCTTCAGGGCAGCCGAGTCAACGCAGATGAAGGAATGAAGGTTGGTGTGTTTCTCTTACTTTGCAGCTTAATTAATAGTGGCATTCACTTGTTTAACAGTAACTCAGTTTCAGTTGTAAGTTCAGCAGGGCGGACATGTAAATGACAGGAGGGTCACATGGTCTAAAACCACCGTTTCCCATAATTCAACAAGGCGGTTGGTTACAACTTCAAAACAGGAAGTGGGGAGGGCCTATCTGATTTGTATGTCTCACTCTGAGGCCTATTTTCTAAGAAAGAACGCAGACTTCATGCTCATGTTGCTCCCTTTCTCGCTTTCGGTGCACGTCTTTTTTTGTAGGCTATGCATGTATTCTGTTACTATAGTAAACACGCTTTCACATATGTTGAAATTTGACATTGGTGGCAGTTCAAATTGAAACATGTCCTTAAATATGGGTAAAAGTGTACAGAAAAAGATCCAATAATACTTTATACAGATATTCAGGTTTTTTCAAAGGCCTTTTTTTTTTCTCACTAAGTTGACAAACAAGAAACCAGAGAGCACACATACACAAATTAATTCTGTGGCCTTGTTTTGAATACACCTGCATAACTAACCATGTTACTATTTAGATGGATGATTAAGTCCACTTATTGTGGCTTCCTACATCATGTCCTTTTTTGTCCTGTCACATAATTATCATTTCTGCATTTGGCAGGCAAATGTTTGTAACCAAACCCTTGGGGGAAACAGCAAGTCATATGTTTATATAGATTCAGACTATCTTTATTTGCTAAAAGGCAAGAGTGTTATTTTGTTTGCAGCTTATTGCAGTTTCATTCTTATGATTGGTTAAAATTTTTGACTGACTGTGAATAGCATCAAAAGAGACTGCTACCTTCTCACAGTAGGAAATGAATGTGCAGACCCTTTGACTCACACCTTGATTGACACATGAACCTGTGAATCATTTTGTGATGTCTGTAAATCTTTCATAAACATTCTCCCTCAGACAAGTGTTAAACCCTTTCAGCTTTTCTAACCACATGTCATTCCCCCATCTAAGCACTCCTGTGTATGTGTGTGTTTCCCCTCTAGCTCGTAGTGCAGGCCGGCTTGTTCCATGGCAGCGAACTGCTCTGTAAGGTGGTGACAAGCTCAGAGGTGGCAGTGTCATCTGAGCCTCTGTGGGACCAAAAGTTGGAGTTCGACATTAACGTGGCCGACCTGCCTCGCATGAGCCGTCTGTGCTTTGCGCTCTACGCTGTCATTGAGAAAGCCAAGAAACCCCGCGGCACCAAGAAGAAGAATAAGAAAGCTGTGAGTCCATCCGAAGTGTTGTTTTGGGCCATAGTGTAAAATTTGTTTTTTGATCAGGCAAGTGTTTGGGCTGGTGGATGGTAAGATGTTGGCAAGCACAAACATATCTATTTCCTCTCTAGCGTGTAGTGTGTGCTGTGTGGCTGTGTTGTGCAAGTTTGTTCAGTGGCAAGACTGCGGTTAACTTGTCATCCACTTCAGCTCTTTTATCTGTGGATGGAGTACAGCTCTTTTATCTTTTTCACCCCAAAAAAGGAAGGAAGGACATGGCAAACATTTTCAAGGAATTCTAAATTCATCTTCACAGTTGCCATACATTTTTTCAGAATTCATAACCTCATAGTGTTTTACCTTAGAATATAGTCCTTTCATTCAAGCCTTTATTCTGGAAACTTTACAGTAAAGGCACATTTCCTCTTCTTTTGACTATTGGTGTCTAAATCCATGGTTTAATTGTTGTTCTGCTTTCCTTTGAAATTCTTCTTTTAGTGCACTATTTAGACGCAGGTATGTAGATTGAACTCTTGACTTGTAAAGACTGTGTTATCTTCATACAGTAAGTACATCTGTGTGGAAAATATATTTTTTGAAAGTTTTGAAAGGAAGGCAGATGATTTTCAGACAAATAAAAAAAAAAAGCCCTGAACAAAATGCTCTGGATCAGAAAAGATGATCTATGCGGGATTAAGGCGGTACAGGCTAAGATAATGTCTGGGTTTTTTTTTTGTTGTGTGTGTAAAATTCACCGGACAACGACATAGACTTCGAGAGCCAGCAGAAGACACTCATTTTAACAAACTCCAACTGACAGTTACACAATTATTACTTTTACAAAATTGAGAATATTAGATGAGATAAGATTAGATTAGTTCAACTTTACTGTCTGTCCCAACACTGACAAAAATCCCCTTTTTGACAAGGCTCAAACAATAAACACAACTTACATTAAAAACTCATTTAAAACACAACACAAAGTACATAACTGATTTGATATGCAGATCTACAGAATATTGATGCACAAGCAGTTTATATTGAACCAACCAAAATGTTTTGATGCAAAAATGTCAAATATTCCAGGTTCCAGCTTCTCAGATTTGAGTATTTGGAGCTTTTTAGCTTTTTTTATACATTTTAAAATAAACGTTTTATATCATTATAAAAATAATTATTATTTAGACTTGAGACTGTAAGTTTACAAACAAGGCAGTTTGGAGATATTACTTCCAGGAATGACATTTAAACAATTGTTTAGCATTTCATCGACTACGTAAAAAAAAAAAAAACAATATAAGAATATTGTTAGATTATTGTTAGTTACTGATTATTTCTCTCCTATTAAAATTAATAAATTAAATAATGAACATTTGCTTCTACATACTACTATTAGTTACATGACATAACATGACAAGTTGTACATTGCTCTTACTATTCACATGTGTTTAAAAAAAGAAGCGTGTGAAATGAACAGCCAGAAGCAGCAACACGAAAATAACTCTTTGAACAACCATTCTCTGTACAGTATCAAGTACAGTAAACAACATCGTGTTTCCCCTTTACTCTGCGGCCTCTTGTTTTGAACAATTGCAGCGGCTGAGGGCTGACACATTTAAGAAGTCTTAACATATCAAACAGGTGGGTTTCTGGGCATCAAGGCCACTTCTGCTTTCTGAGCAACTTCTCTCTTCTTTTGTCTGGAAGAGAAGCCCTGCAGACAGACGCCAGGAAGACTGAGGAAAGTTCAGCTCTACTTGCACTTGTTTGTGTGCACGCCACTTATTTTTAGCTGGGTTCATTCAGTCTAGTTTTGTTTGTTTCATCAATAACATACTCAGTGGACTTCTGCCGAGATGTTATTTCCATTCTTGCTGCTTTACAGTTTAACCTCATACCTATGTCAGATAAATTACTAGATTACTTTTTTTATGTTACTGATCAAACCTTAGTACACTTAATTTGAAAACAAGAGTACTATCAATGTGCCCCACTTTTGCATTTCTTTTGACATGATTTTGCTGCTTGCAGGTGCTTCAAAAAGCATTTCAACAAACATTATCAATCAATCAATCAATTTTTATTTGTATAGCGTCAACTCATAACTCATAAGTGTTATCTCGAGACACTTTACAAAAAGCAGGTAAAAGACCTTACTCTTTGTCTTTTAACATTACAAAAGAGCAGGTACAAAGACCATACTCATTGTTATGTTACAAAAAGCAGGTAAAAGACCTTACTTATTGCTATTATTCTGTCCCTCTCTTCAGGACTGTCCGATAGCCTGGGTGAATACTATGGTGTTCGACTACAAGGACCAGCTAAAGACTGGGGAGGTCCTCCTGTCCACATGGCCATCTGTTCCTGGTACTTTCAGCCTTGCTTCTTCTTACATCTCCCCCTCTTCTAACACCTCCCATGTTAACAGCTTCCTCCACAACGCCTGACAGAATGCAGAGGGCTGAAATACACACAATGTCATGTGGTGCCATCAAAACCCAACACATTATGTGTGGGCTGATTCACAAGCTAGTCACTTGACTTGTCAAATGTTTGTTTGTGTAAAAATGTGAGTTATGTGTTTAATCTCTGAGGCTGTAGCCACTATCTGTTGACTCACTGTCACATTAATACAGGAGAGATTTGAAGGTGAAAACGCACTCACTAAGTTGATTGAAACATTTACCAAGTGGCATAATTCATGATTTTTCCCCCCCAGATGACAAAGGTGACTTGTTGAATCCGATGGGAACTGTGGAGAAGAACCCAAATGTGGACAGCGCTGCAGTGCTGCTCATCCGCTTCCACAACATCCGCCCACATCCTCTCTATTACCCTCCACTTGACAAGGTATTTATTTTCAAGAGGCTATAGATGACTACTTGCTGAGATTTAGACTTTTTTATTTTTTTAAAGTCAGTCAAAGTAATCCTCACCTGTTTTCAGATAAGTGACAATGAGAATAATGGGGATGGAAATTTTATCGCCAAAGAAGAGGTAAGACTTTATAATTTCAGAGCCTGTTTCTTGCTGACCACTTTTATGTATCTATATGTAACTATGTGTGTTTGCTTTCTGTAGTACATGAAATTAAAAGAAATCATGGATAACAAAAACTACACCGAGTTTTTCGAGGACGAGAAGGAGATCTTGTGGAAGCTTCGTGCAGAAGTCCGTGATTGTTTCCCCGACAGTCTCTCCAAGCTACTCCTTATAACCAAGTGGAATAAGCATGAGGACGTAGTCCAGGTATTTATCCTGGATTTCTCTACTATGATCCGTATTTTTTATCAGGTGTGTTTATAGGTCTGGAATGTTTGCCAAGCCCAAAATATGTGTCCAAAATAGATTTAAGTTCTCAAAATATAAAGAAAAACAAATTTTGTCCAGTTTTTCTTAAGTATGTGATTATTCTCGCTTGATTTTTTTTCTTTACTGGCTAACCACCATCAGTGTATGTTATAGTGAATTATCAGACCAGTAAGGCTGTTGCTAAATATATTTTTTACAACACTTAATGTAGCTAAAATCAAGATAAATACATCTATTAATATAGTCTGTAAAAGGTAACAAGACCAACTTTGTACAGTCATGCTAGTGTTCTGAGCAAAATGCTAATGTTAGCATGCTAACATTCCCTTGGTGACATTACTAGCATGTTTAATGTTCAGCAGACAATTCTCAAAGATTATTAGCTTTACAATCTGCCTGCTAACATTTGGCTTTTGTTGTTAGCCTGGCAGGTATTTGGCCATAAACCAAAGTGTTGGGCAGAATAAAATGTTTACCTGGTAACCCAATAGTTGATGAGACATTTCATACTGAACCAAAAAAATGTCAACCAGGGGAATTTAGCCCAATCATAAAAGCATGTACCGAACAGAGCTAGAATAGTGATCAAGCTACGACGCTAGCACAAGTAAAAACATAAAATGCTTATTACATTTTCTACAGTCAAGTTGAAAGTCTGCAAATTACTTATCATGTCCAATTAACACTCACAAACACAATGACATTTAGTTAGTAAAGTTACAAACAAGAGAAGATCGACATTATATCTCTGTGTGTTTGCCCAATAAATGATCAAAACAAAAAGCGATTATCAAAGTAAATGCTGATTCATCTTTGCAACTCTACCAACCAGTAAAGGTCTTGAAAATGTGAAAATACATTGAACCGAAACACTCAGATCTCATGTGAAGATTAATTTTTGACCTGTATTTTAGAGTTCGAATTATTGCCACTGTAGTAGAAAATTCTCTTTTGATTCTCCGCAGATGGTGAGTCTACTGAGGAACTGGCCCGACCTCCCTGCCATCCATGCCTTGGAGCTCTTAGACTACAGTTTTCCTGACCCAGTGGTCCGTTCTTTTACCATCAGATGCCTCAGGAAGCTTAGGTACACACACATCCATTTTCATTGCTTTTACAAATTTCTTCTTCAAGTTTAAAAGCCTTTTTGTAACATTTGTTTTCTGCACAGTGATAATGAACTGCTGCAGTACTTAATCCAGCTGGTCCAGGTCCTGAAGTATGAGTCCTATCTCTACTGTGACCTCACCACTTTCCTACTGGAGAGGGCTCTCTCCAACAGAAGGATAGGACACTTTCTGTTTTGGCATCTCAGGTGAGACATAGTCCAGCAGACTAACCAAGATATCACGTTTATCTAGAAATCTATTGTCTGACTGATGAATTTGGGTTTGTTGAAGGTCTGAGATTCATGTGGCGTCTGTGAGTTTACGTTTTGGCCTGATTTTGGAGGCCTACTGCCGGGGGAACATCCACCACATCAAGCTCTTAACCAAACAGGTAATCTCATAGACCTACAGCATATACTCTAAGTAAGTGTTTTTTAATTTGTACTAAACGTCTGCCTCTGCCTTACCCGCGCCGCACAGAACGAGGCTCTGGGCAAAATGAAAGCACTGAGTGACTTTGTAAAGTCGGGTTCCCAGAAGATGACAGTGGATGACCTGAAGCTGTGCATCAGACAGGAATCCTACCTGGAGGCCCTGTCAGACCTGCTGTCACCGCTCAACCCCAGCATCATTCTCGCTGAGATCTGGTCAGTGCCAGACACACACACAAACACAAATTGCATTTTTGACTCCATAATTGTATTTTCAGGTTGAGTTTGGTCCCTTTCTGGGCTTACTGCATGACAAAATAATGCATTTATGTAGTATATTGACAATTTAACCTTTAGTTGTACAGCCCCAGCAGACCTTTTTTTGTAATAAACAATACTGTATGCCATTTTACTATTACCTCACATTGATCAATCCCTTTAAGTTTAAAGTTTTTGTTCTTATTCACATCCTTAAAGTGCATTTTTAATTTATTTTGGGTTTTAGTTTGTGTTCCTCCAACAACATTTCCCCATTTCTTACAGTGGCTCAGGAGGGACAACACTGACTGATGTACATTATAATATAAAACAGGTTAAAACAACAATGGGGGAAAACCTGAAAAACACCAAAGCCTTTCTCAACTTCCAAGTGTTTTGTTCTTTAGTCTATGAACCTTGCACACTTACGAGAATCTTTTGTTGAAGATACGTGTGTTTTTCTCCTTTGCAGTGCAGATAAGTGCCGGTTTATGGACTCCAAGATGAAGCCGCTGTGGTTGATGTATAAGAACCCCTGCATTCAAGGAGACATGGTGGGCATCATCTTCAAGAACGGAGATGGTGAGATACAAGACAATATAAACACGTAGCCACATGCGGACACAAAATAAACACGACAAATGGTATGAATAAAGGGTATTGCAACAGAAAGTTAAGCATACCATGCAGGTTGTGAAGAATGCTTCCCCAAAATGTAAATGTTAAGATAACATGAAATAGAACCTGTTTCATCACTTCTGCTCTGACAATGAAATGTTTTATACTTCCACCTTGACCTTTAGATCTTCGGCAAGACATGCTGACCCTCCAGATGATCCAGCTAATGGAGAACTTATGGAAGAAAGAAGGCCTGGATCTCAGGTACAGTGGGTGATGTTGTTTGCAGGACCTTTTCTTTTTTCTTTTACTCAAGCAGTTCCTCAGCCTATAATGATCATTTCCCCCTTCACTCAAAAGGATGATCCCATACGGCTGCTTGTCCACTGGGAACAAGATGGGGCTCATCGAGGCAGTAAAGCACTCAGACACCATCGCAAATATCCAGAGAAACAGCAGCAACAGTGCCGCCACCGCTGCCTTCAACAAGGACGCTCTGCTTAACTGGCTCAAATCAAAGAATCCTGAGTGAGTATGGTGAAACACTTTGACATTAAAGGTTACTATTGGACAATTTAAAAGACATCTTCTACTGTGTAGAAAAAGATTTGATCTCTTTTTAAATGATGGCCCTGTTTAGCACCAGGACCCAAGTACTGGTAGAGCAAAACCAACCAACTAACCTTTTCACAAGCAACTTTTCCCAACTCCTGGTAGCGGGATCCCAAGTGCAGAGTTGTTGGATTTTTATTTGTCGAGTGTGACATTGCACGCTTGAAATATTAGAACTAGCAGCAGTTGATACAACAGCTCCGTAGATTTTTTATTAAACACAAGTAAAGTATTAAATCTGCAGTAATAAAACACTTTGCATGTCCTGCCTTTAACCGTATTCAATTAAAAATAAGATTACTCCTAAGTTGTATTTTTAACTGAGGTCTCTCAAGGCAGTGTCTAGTCGTTTGATTTTCTGTTTATTCTAAATAGTGAGCTAACTACGTCGTTTGATGTCGCCGAGTGCATCTCATAGCACTTAAAGTATTTGGGTATATTTTGAAACTGAAACACAGTCATAGTGTGAAATGTATCACAACCACTGGCTCTGTTTTTTACAAACATATCCGTAGCGTTAGGAACACAAACTTTGCACGGTAGCGATACACAGATGTAAGAACATTTGACATTTTTTTTACGGTTGTTTAAGAAAAATGGGTTTTATATCAGAAGAATATTAGTAAGATGGGCTAACAGTATAATTCAATGCAATTACAAAACTTACATACATACATTTGTAGTGTTTCCTTTATTTTAATCATGATAATGTAGCTTCAGTTGGAACAAAGAGCATAGGTGTTATTTCTCTACAGTAATAAGAAAATATTTGTTTCCATGCCTGACAGAAGCCTCTCTTTGATTCTTTAAGAATGTCTTTGTTGTTGTCAGTGCATGTTTGAATGTTTACGTCTTCAAAGTATTTATTGTGTGCAGTGTTTTAAACCCATGATCAAGCATCACAAAGTGCAGAGGCAACTCCAGCATCAGCAACATTAAATGAGAGTAGATTTTTATTTGGTGCCAGACAGTCTGAAGGTCTTGTCTTTTCTGAAAGCTCCTCGAAGTGAGAGAAGCATTCAATGTAATGAATAAGCCTTTGTGCGTCACATTGGCAAGACAGGCCCAGCTGAGTGCACAACAGAGCAGAAAGGTAATTAGCTTGAAATGTTGCAGCAGCCAAAATGGAGCAGAGAAAATTAGTAAAAGATAGACACTGTGCACGTCTAGACGGGGGAAGGATGTGATGGTCAATCATCAACCAGCACCAGAACTCTTCTGTGAATATTTAATATTGCTGTAAAGAAATTCTGCCTCATGGCCATGTGTGTGTAAATAGTTGTTTTGCATATAATGTGACCATGATAAGAAGATGTAAATAGACTTTGTGAACAAACCCAGTCATGCTTTGCTTCCTTGTTTCTATTTTTTTCTACCAGTGACAAACTTGATAAAGCAATAGAAGAGTTCACACTGTCCTGTGCTGGCTACTGTGTAGCTACTTATGTCCTGGGCATTGGAGATCGTCACAACGACAATATCATGATCAGGGAAACTGGACAGGTATTCTAATATTTGATATCATAGGAAATTATGATGACATTGAAATCCGCTTCAAGGGGACGGCTAGACTGCAGAACACTTGTTTCTTGAATTGATATTCTAGAATAAACATGTTTAATTATGTAAAAAGTACTCTCCCGATCTTAATGAAAGTTGTGAATTTGTTGTGAAATGAATTTCATTCAAATTAGTTTTCGTGTCGGATTAGATCATTTGAGTGTGAACCCCTTAATCCGTCACTCACGAGTTAATCAGTTTTTAAGAAATGTGACTGGTAAGTGATGCAGAACCAATTCACAACCCAGAGGTCATTTTCACCTTTGCTCTTCAGCTGTTCCACATTGACTTTGGGCATTTCCTGGGTAACTTCAAGCGGAAAATGGGGATCAACAGGGAGCGTGTGCCTTTCATCTTGACTTACGACTTTGTCCATGTGATCCAACAAGGAAAAACGAATAACAGTGAGAAATTTGAAAGGTATGGTATTTTTTGTCGGTCTTATCTGCTGACCAGGGATTTTTACTACAAATGGTTTAGTACTGCATCCATGTTGTTGCAGGTTTAGGGAGTGCTGTGAGCAGGCCTACAAGATCCTATGTCGAAACTGGTCCCTGTTTGTTAACCTCTTCGCTATGATGAAGGCAGCAGGACTGCCAGAGCTCTCCTCCTTCAAAGACATCCAGTATCTAAAGGTATGTAAACATGACGGTGTTGATCATGCTGATGACAGAAATGTTAATGAGGATGATAACAAAGGTTGGTTTTTGTTTTCTCATTTTTAAAAGGACTCTTTAGCGTTGGGCAAATCAGAGGAGGAGGCGTTGAAGAATTTCAAAGTGAAGTTCAACGAAGCTCTGCGTGAGAGCTGGAAGACCAAGGTGAACTGGATGATGCACTCCTTAGCCAAAGATAACAGACCGTAAAGAACAATGAATAAAGGGAACCTGAGGAGCAACAACAAATTATTGATTTGAACCAAGGAAGTAAACAGGATCAAATATGATCCTTTATTAATGGCATTCAAGGACGCTCTGCAAATGTTTACCTCTGGCTGGCCTGACCGTGGAAAATCCCCTCTAAATAGGAGCATCCAAAAACAACTTTTAATCCTGAAGAATAATTTCAGTCCATATATTTTCTTCAAGAAGGACATTAAACACACTCATCTTCTCCATTTAAACAATGGAATGCCTTTTCTTGAAGGCTGCAGAGGAAACAATGAAAAACTGCTTTTTTCATCTCCTAAAATCGCTACTTGAAAACGTGTGCAAAGTGTCACGAGTCAATGGAACAAGAACAGAGACTGAAAATTCAGCTCACCGACTGCAACACTCAACAGGGTGCGAACTTCAAACAAACTTTATGATGACTAGAGATGACACTGTTTAGTCACAGAGTACAATAACAAGGCAGCAGCAGTTTCATTTCAAACCCTTTGCTCAGTTTACAACCCTCCATTGCTGTGTTGTTTCCTGTCATTTTAACTGCCTCATAGCAATGGTGTTTTTTCTCATTTTCTTTTTTTTGTGTGTGTATTTTATTTAATCTGGGAACTCAGAAGTATTTGTAAAAAGTCATGAAGAATATTTTTAAAATATGATGTGTTGAACTATGTATAATGTTGCCTTGAAGTGAAGTAATTCATTAGCATAGTATTATTTATAATATATTGAAAGATGTGAGGCTTGGAATTGAATGAGCCGTTAGATACCACTCTTGTCTGTGTTTTTATACATACATACTATTTACTTGATTACAACTAACAAGTAGAAAATAAAATGAAGTGATCTCAGGTGAAATTATCAGATTAAATGTTGAATAAAATAGCAGGTAGAACTAAAATAATAATCTGTAGAGCTGTAGACTTGTTGATGCATATCACAAAAAGTTGGTACACATCTCTTTTGAAAGTTTGAATCTGAACTACTATCAAAGACGATGCAGTAAGTTTGTGTGTCTTTCTGAATTATTTTTTGTTATGTTAAATTTCAATTGCATTGTTGAACTGATGTTCTTAGTGCCATGGAAAAGTCATGTCATGCTTGTGTCAAACACCTCTATACTTTGTCATATCCAATGCTGTGCAAAATAGTGTGTCAGTGTGGGGCCGCTGGTGGCCGAGTGGTTAATTTGTATGTACCGAGTACGAAGCGGGCGACCAAGGTTAGAATCCCACTTGTGGCTTCTTTCCCGCATGTCATTCCCCATTCTCTCTTTCTCCCCAATTTCCAACTGTATCCACTGTCTTGTCTCTCAAATAAAGGCACAAAAAAATGAAAGAAAAAAAAGTATGTCAGTGTGTTGAAGGGTTTGATTTTATGGTGCTTTCTGATTGCTTATATGCTGGATATCTTGCCGTTTGTCATACAAGGAAGATGATATGCTTTTCAGTTTGTATAGCACTTGAAACAATTTCTGTCTATTGTATTAGTCTCAGTACCTTTACAGAGGAACAAGATTGAAAAGCTAGTGGAATAGACTCAAAATATAAGTTGTCTTGTCTGTGTCTCTCTGCTGAACACTGCTGTTTTAAGTCAAAAGAAGCAGATCAACTCTGCGATAAGCAGCCAGGCACATCTGTGCAGCTGACTAAATACGTGTGTGTGAACACACACTGATGGAGACCTTTTCCTTTATCTTCATTCTGTTTTCAGAACTGCTTCTCTCTGCTATCCCTCTATTACAACCTCACATTTGCTGGACATCTGTCGCAAACTCCTGTTGCATGGAGGCCACAAGGCATGAAATACCTTGGAGTCAACATAAGATCTCCAGTTGACGCCATTTTTGAACTGAATGGCCCTATGCTACTGAAAACAGTCCGAGAAGACTTAAAAAGATGGATGAATTTACCATTATCATTGTGGGGGAGGGCTGAAGTACTTCAAATTAATATATTTGCCAGGTTGACCTTTATTTTTTCAGCAATTCCACTAAAATTTCCTCAGGAATGGTTCAGTGAGATACAGAAATCATTTTCAAGGTTCTTATGGAAAGAGTTAACCCAAAATTAGCCTTAAGAAGTAAGCTATATCCAGGGACAAGGGTGGATTAGGAATACCTGAATTGAATTAAAAGATGCAGCCACTGGCAGTGGAACTGTCTCAAAACTACAAATTACTGTGTCAATGCTAATTTGCTAATTGTAACACATCAATGCTAGCACAATGGGAGAAAGATCTGGGTGTACACCTCACAACAGATCAGTGGAATGCAAT
Source organism: Labrus bergylta (assembly GCF_963930695.1). Taxonomy (NCBI): domain Eukaryota; kingdom Metazoa; phylum Chordata; class Actinopteri; order Labriformes; family Labridae; genus Labrus; species Labrus bergylta. The sequence continues at coordinate 18,355,659 of NC_089206.1, forward strand.
AATGAGTCGTTCGAATCACCTCTCAAAATGTGTAAAATACAAAATAATCCAAATTAAAATTCTGTGGCGGTCATAGATAACCCCACACAAATTGAAGAAAATTAACTGTAATGTTTCAGATTTGTGCTGGCAGTGTTGTGTGGGGTGACTGGAACTCTTGCATCAATTTTGGCACTGTCCAGAGGTCCAGAAATTCTGGATCAATGTGAAAGATCCTCTGTGCAAAATACTAAATATAAACTTAAGATTTAGTCCAAAAGTGGGTGTACTGGGAAATAAGATAGATGGGGTAACCACAAAAGAATTACAATACTTGATTGGATTAGCTTTTCTATCTGTCAAACGGATAATAGTGATTAATTGGAAGGTAAGAGAGCCAGATTGTTTTGACATGGACAGCTGGCTTAAAGACTTGGAATCGTTGTCTATGGAGCAAGCAGCATCCTTTCTCGAAGATCTGGGCAGTGACCAAGGTCATTCTTTGAGCCTTATCCTGTCTGGCTTAAGGAAAAGGTTCAGAATGTAATTGTACAGTTGGCCTGGAGGTTATTATGGATATGTATATTATGTGTACATGTGTATGCGTATGTATGCACTTATGTATATTTATGAATACATAAGTATGTATGTGTATATGTATATCTTTTCTCTCTTTTTTCTCACATAGACCACTTTTATATCACATTTTGAAACCAATATATACGTGGTAATTAAATTTGTTTATTTATGACTTTACATGCAAATATATAGGTATGTATATGGATCAATTTGTATTTTTTTAAATAGTTTTTGTAACCATGCTAATTTAGAATAGGCACCCCCCATCCCCTCTCCTTTCATGACTCTGTCCAAGTCATGTCCTGTTGAGGTCCAGCTGGGCGTCTGATCAGAGGCGTGTTTGCTTAGGTCCTCAGTGCCTTCCTCACAGAACAAGACCATCACTTTTATCTTTCATTGTTTGTTTGTTTATGTTTTGTTTTGTTTTGTTGCATATGGTTGTCTGTGTGCCTTTATCCTGGCCTGTCAGGGTTTCTTTGTTCTATAATTTTTAAAAACGAAATAAAATAAATAAAAAATAAAATAATATAACTCACTGTTTAGAGGAAAACACACACTCAAGAAATAATCCCAGTCACATGTTATATAAAGTATGATGATCAAGAAAGCCATCAGATTCCCCTTGCTTTTTCATTGTTGACTAGCCCCCTGTGTTTTAAGGCCTTCTCTACAAGTCCCAGAGAGTTCAAATACAACAACAAAAAAACCTATACTACAATGAGATAAATGTTTTTCTTAAGCAAAAAACTATTCTGTATGTGTTTTATAACAATGATAGACTTTTTAGTGGATTAATCTGACTCAGTTGGAAGCAAATAATGTCTCAATTGTAGGCTAAACTTTCTTTTACCTTGAGAAATGCAGGTGATGTTTGTAGCAAAACACTAATACTACAGTATATTTATCATTTAAGTAGTGTATGAAGAGTCTGCCAAATAAATGTTAGAATTTTTAGACCTTTTTTTTTTCTTCTAAGGTTTATGTTTTATTTTAAATTATGTGTTGAAGATTCATGCGATGTCATTTTGTAATATATTCTAGACAATATTCTGCAGTGAGTTAGACAGGGCTAGCGGGGCCCCCGGTGGCCAGCGGCGGTACTGCACAGACAGCTGGTCTCGCTGCGTTGAGTCAGTTCGCCGGAGCTCTGCCGACTGGAGGGATGTGACCCCGGAACAGGACGCCCTCCTACAACAACACACCATTCAAACAGAGAACAGAAGAAAGAAAAGCTGGACCAGGAGGGGTAAGCTTTCGTGGCTTGTCTGTCTACATGAGGCGCACATTGCCGAGGTTATTTTTTAAACCTATATTTGTGTTTGAATCCCGGCGTGGACACTTGAGGCAGAGCAGCGGTACCTGGATGGTGTTTGCACCCATAGGAACTTCATTCAGGCTTTTGTCTCGGGCATGCTAGCGAGCTAGCTTGGCTTGTTAGCATTTCCCATTTTGCCAATGGTAGCGTGGGGTTTAGCGGAGACTAAATACAATATTTGTCATGACAAAATAGACTCGACTTGTGCGTGTGTGAGTTAACAGTGCGTGTGTTTTCCCCGTTAAGAATATTGTTTAGGATGTATAGCGAAAATGCGCTGAAATGCTTGCTAGCAAAAAAAAAAAAAGCGTTGCTACAGTTTGAACAGACTGCGTCCCGCAACATGATGACAAGAACCGTCCAGTCCTGTGTGTCCATATCTTCAGAAACCAAGTTTTACTTTGCTTTCGGTGGCTTTTAAGTTTGTCTTATACTGAAAGTACCTTAATTTCGACGGCCATCAGCTGTGAACCTCTGCTAGTAATGCAAACTCTCGTTAGTTACAGGTAAGGTGAGTTGTGGTGTTAACAATGTTATTTACCTTTTTGCACCGATATCAAAACATCCTTTAGTGTCCAACTGTTGTAAACATACATCATGAAAGCACTGTAAATAAATCACAGTCCCATTTATCCCACCCACTGTACATCAGTGAGTCATGGCAAGGCAAATATAACATTTAAGTTACTGCTCTTAAAAAAAAAAAAAAAAAGCTTCTGTGGCGAAATGTGTCTGACTGTCTTTACTAATTCGTCTTCATCTTCAACTTAGCTTTGCACATAACTCCTTCATTGGTTTTCTATTTTTGGATCATGCCACTCCTGGATGCATTGTGCCGTTTCCTTTTACAGTGTCTGCTTTTCCCCACATGTCAGAAAGCTGACAGAGTGGTGAAGCTGGCTCCTTGCCGCCAACCCATGATTGCTGCAGACAGTGGGTATTAAGGCCTGGCCACAGGCAAGCGTACTGAATCCTTCTGGCACGGTTGGTCATGAAGCACAGTATGTCAAGCCTGCCTCAGCTTGTACATTCCCCTTGCTGGTTTGATTTTGGACAGACTCATGGACCTCTGGCCTTACCTCACTCCTTTCCCTGCCTCCTTACACTCAGCGCTGGTGCTCTTAGCGGCTGCTGAATCCCCTGAGGAGATTCCATCAGCTGCCGGTGAGCAGTTTGGGAGGGAGAGCTGGTTCCCGTCCCAACTTTTTGCTCTGGGCTAGCACAAGAACTTGTCAGTCTGTCAGCCAATGTAGTCGCCTGTTGACACCCAACACTGAGATACTAGAGCTGCTTGTGCCCATTTGAGGCTAATTCACCCAGGATAAAACAGTATTCCTGACCACCACTTAGTCTTTTTTAATTAAAAGCATGATCTTTTCTGTTGTGCATGGTATCCTGCAAGTTTTTATTGCTTTGTATTGTTCTAGGCTCATGCATCATATAACTTCAAAATTGTACGCTCAGTCTTGACGTTGATGCTTTTGAAATCTTGCAGCCACATCCCCTTGGGACCAGCTTATGGCATCAGCTTCTGTTTCAGTTCCTTTGAGGGTCCCTGAGGAGGGAGCTGCGATGTTCAGAAAAGATCACAAACCTGTTTTAATTACCTTTTTAAGTCATGGACTAAGAAAACCGTGGTTGTGAAAGATTTTGCATAGTGAAAGAAATGTAGGTTGCCTGAATCTGTTTCTTGAAATTTAATTTGGTTTAAAACAGTTACATTTAAATACAAGACCCTTTTATGTAGTATTAAAAAGTTATAATAATTCAACTGAGTAGAAAGTAATCTCTCTAGGCTCTCAGTAAAATAAGTTATTCATCTTCCTGTCCTAGTATCGACCTAATATGTCACAGTTAAGGACACCCAGAAAAACAGCTATAAACTAAGCCTATACAGTTGAGCAAGATTGTTTGAGTTCATGCCTCACATGGTGACAACAAGACATGACCTACTTATCAATCATGTTTTCACAATCCAGTTCGTCACCATTGTCCCCAAATACTGTAGCCATTGTTGTGGGCACTGTACATGTGAGGAGATGGCTTCACACAAAGGCAGCAAGCAGACATCTAGTGAGTCCAAGCCAGAGCCTTTCTGGCCTGTAGTGTCTGCTTGTTGGGCTCATGCTGTTCCAGGACCTCATGCTGCCCCTGACCTGCAGGGAGTCAGTCTGCTGGATGCACAGCCGATCAAATATATTATTATAGTTTCCTGGTTGTTTGACACCACTATTTAAATTGTCATGCAGTTTTTTTTTTAACAGTTAGCTAATGAGTAGACAAAAAAATATTGTCAACCATCTTGAATATCTGTTTATTGTCAGAAATCATTTATCAAGTATGCCGATGATTTACTGGTTCAAGCTTAAACAATTTGAGGATTTGCTCTTTTTTATGTGCATTTGGGACAGAAGTGGACCAATATGATGTTTTTAAGATAAATATTTAATATTAATTCTGGTATAGAGTAATTCACCGTATACCAATATAGCCGTCAATATTTACATCTATCTGACTAAGAAGATGTACTCAAAAAGTTGCTTTGTTATAAAAGAAGATATTACATTTGTATACATTGTCAACCAGATTTTCAGACAGTATTGAAAGTAAGTTTGCTGGAGTGGGTGCATGCTCTGCTTGATGTACTTAGTGAATACACAAATTCAAAGACAACCCCAGCGTTTCTTTTTCATATTAAGTTCTGCAAAAAAAAAAAAGAAGCTCAGATGTCTTCACATATCGACCTTATCCAGATACAGATTTATCTTTGGTGAGCCAACCAATATATCTGCCAGGCCCTAATCCTTAGCCATTGGTAAAAGAGAGCATGTGTGCGTGTACCTGCAGTGACACAGCTGCTCTACAGAACCAGGCCAGGTTGTTGGCAGCTCAACTGGCAGCCACACCAGGCTTCTAGCCTACTTACGTTTCTCACACATTTGCTTGAGATGCTCATGATCTCATGATTGAATTCAAGTCATTTTTCCTTCTCAGTTTTCAGGGTCTTATAGAGTTCTGACTCTTAGTGTTGTCCATGTAAAGCTGAACTCCACCCTGAGACAGTTTGCCAAACCAAAAGCCTGTTTTTTTCTCCTGGCAGAAGGAATTTGATGTCAAAAACAATTAGACATAGTGCATCATGTGAGCAGCTGATACTAGAGCCAACAACAAGCTTGACAAGTGGACCGAGCCATGACTGGACCACTGCACTGTGCAGCCTCTGCCCTTCGTGACCCTCAGCAAATGTGAGGGCCTATCACATTGCACACTGTAATCTCTGGCAGCAGATCCTCACTTCTCTGCGTGGCCTGGTCACAGTGTTGACAAGGTCTAAGAAGACTTTTCTCTCTTTTCATTTCTCCAAGAAAACCAAAGGACACAGATGCACTAATACTCAAGAACAGTGGTTCCCAACCCTTTTACCTTGGAGCCCCCCCCCCCCCCACTTATATTTAAGAAAAGCTGAAAAGTTGAGCTCCGGTGCTCACCCGAGGGGGGCCTGGACCCCAGGTTGGGAACCAGTGCTCTAGAAGCCTGTATTGCAGCAGAGGCCTAGGAATAAATTGATTTATGTCTGTTTTTAATCACTTTTAACTAGGGGTGCAGAAATGCAAAATGATCTCTAATCGATTACTCTTCCCATTGTTAAAGCGAGTACTCGAGTAATCATTTTGTGTTTCTTTTTTTTTCTGTGATTATTTTCCCCCACGGGAGGCCCCGCCCCCAACTATGACGCAATGCCGACTGTAACTATTGATTAATTTGAATCTTCGGGATTTTAATAATTGTAAGTAATAGGCCTTTGTATTAACGTTCAAATATGAAATTTCTTACTTCAACAGACAGCAAACCTCAAACAAAAATTCACACAGACGTATCTTATGACTGTTTTAACACTTCATTATAATTAGAGCATTGAGTGTGGCGAGCAGACGTGCAGACATCAATGCACTCATCGCACGTTGAAGCTGTTTTGACAGCAACATTCTGTTAACAAAGACTACAGTCTGCAGTGTAGAGCACACTTTACTCTGGGAAATGAAGTTACAATAGAACAGGTGAACAATTTAAGTGTCTGTCTGTTTCATCTGTCATCTGTGCATAATGACACACTCGCTCCATCTTGCTTGTCCGTCCGCTATGAGCTATTTCTCCCTTTAAGTTTGTTTCTTTTTGTAGTTATTAAAAGATTTTTAAATAATCATCTAAAATTCCAAAATATAGGAAAACATCTAGTTATGCTGCTCTGTCCTGGATGATCAAACGTCATTGGTTTGGCAGAGTAAAGCGGCAATCGCAAAGTGAAAAAGACAATTTGAACTGAACTTTCATAGATCATATTGCATATTTTGTTTGTTTGGGACTTTTTGTTCATTATGAATTCATAGGGAGGTTAATTAAAGGGATATTTTTGTTAGGGTAGCAACGTACGGATCAACAACGGACGCGTTTCAGCACAGAGCCTTTATCAGCGCTTTGTCATCTATTTTCTTTCTGCGCTCGTGCACCTGAAGTTTTATTTCTCTTGGAGTGTGCTCCTTCTTTTCTGTTTTGAATTAGGCCTATCCTAGAACCCACAATGCAACAAGAAACATTTACAAAAATGTGGACTACAAAACGATTATCGATTACATTTTTTTTAAACCGATGCACCCCTACTTTTAACTAAATGTGTAGTTTGCAGTAGATCTAGAAACTATGAAGCCCATGTAGTAAGGCCGAAGTCATTATCTAAGGCTAATCTAATCTGTATAGAATTTGCATTTATGTAGAATCTTCAGAAGCATGACCAGATTTTGGTATTACAATTTTCCTTTTTCTCTGTTTGTAGTACGACTAGTATCTTCCTCTTGTGATTTACCTGAGAACTTTACCTCCGGACAATTTACCTTTAACTTATGTCTTTAGACAGATATCTGCATGCAAGTGCAGCCTAAAGTCTGCCTCTAGAAATCAACTCTTAAAACTTTCGCATTTCTATACTGACTACAGCAGAAGCTGCAACAAGTTAGCCATCACTCCCAGAGGCTATATGAATTTTAGAATCAGCAGTAGCCAATGGATTCAGATAATAAGTAGGGCTGGGAATCTTTGGATGTCTCACGATTCTGTTTCGATTCTTGGGGTCACAATTCGATTCAGAATCGATTTTCGATTCAAAATGATTCTGAATTCATGGATCCGTGGGTTTAAAGTCTATTTTTGAATTAGTACATACTTCAGGATCTACTGCAGTCATCTGTGAGACTGGCTGAATTTCTTGCTGCTCCTTTTGTCATTCTACTGAGTTAAAGAGCTTAGCAGGGAGTGACTGATTAGCCAAAAAATAAATAAATAGATTTTTGGAAGTTATGAATCAATTTTAAATCTTAGAAGAGAAGAATCTCGATTTTTACATAAATCGATTTTCCCCCCTCTAATAATAAGGTTAAATTTGTGGACACTTTTCGAAATGATGTAGCAACAACTCTTTGCATAATTCAAGTTTAAAAATGTAAGCTAATTACAACAAACATGATCACTTTCTCTAGAGTGTCAAGCGGTGATGCACGTACATGTACGTGTAGTTACTTTCCAGTTGAGTGACCATCTTGTCTTCCTTACACTGTATATCTATCTCTAAGATCTCTAACTCTAAGAAGAAAAATATCGGTCGATATATCAGTATCAGGACCCCAAAAATCCTATATCAGTTGGGCTCTAAAAATACTATTATTAATAATGTAATATTGATTCTTTCTGTATTCAAATTACAACACCAATAGCAGATATTCTCCTGCCATTTGTTGTGAGGGCAAGCAACAGACACTGACAGTATTCAATACATGGCTTTGTGTTGATAATATAAATAATATTTATAATAGATATATAATATATATTTAAAATTTCAATAATATATTTTAAAATAATAAGTATATTTTTTCTGTACAGATTGTTCATACAGATCTTAGAAACTGTACTTATATACAACATAGGTAGATTTTAAAAAAACAGATTTGTTTAACATTTAACAGTTTAACATGTCTGTTTAAATTCCATTTTTTTTATTGTAAAAATAATGAGCGTTTAAAATGCAATACAGATAAATATGAGTCTCTGCTTCACAACATATTTCCACCTTGTACAAATCAAAGATTTGTAGCTTGCACTCGTCAGTTATTTATTTATTTATTTCTTTGTTCCTTGACTTTGTTCTCGGTGATGCTGTGGTTTAGCTTGGCTGCTTAAATGGGCTCACGGAACTCGATGTCTCCACTCAGCCCAACATCACAATGCTGACAAGAGCCCAATACTGACAGAGAGGGGTGGGGATTAGGACTAGATCAGCATTAAAGAAAGCCTTTGATTACGTCTAGAATATTAGCTGCATGCGTCTGTGGCTGGCTGCGCATCCCCTGAGGGATTAGTGTTGAGCCAGCCCACCTCTACAACCTAACATCACACACACACAAAGGACTCAGACAGGATCCTAATTGTGCTCCTTGAAACCATGTTAGACATGTTAAAAAACAGAGAGTACACATTAAGAATTATGCTAGAATTACCCTGTAGGCTTAAGGACACAAATATGGTTTCTTTCCAAAACACAATCTTTAAGAGTTGTTTCACGTATGATCTTCCTCTGTGTCACTGCTTCCTGACAAATCTTATCTCTGCGATCATTTTTCCAAGAATCTATAATATAATAGAATAAGTTGGTGTGTTTGATTAGTCAAACATTGTACAAAAAGCAGTTTATTCCCAAACTGTCATGAAGGGTTCTTTATGAACTCTGCTGAAGTGGCAAATGTGTATGTCAGTCATTGCTCATTATAAATAGAGCAGTTTGTGTTTTGTGCCTGTTCCCAGAAGACCTGAATCAGCATACAGCTTGAAGGAATATAAATAGATATATGACTAACACATTGTGTCTGTAATTAATCATTTATAGGTCAGTCCACATTTGTATAATAGAAATCTGGATTTTATAGGACTGACTTAACTTTGGAAATATGACAATTTGTCAAAGTTAGTTTTACAAAAGTAGTCACCCGAGCTGTATTTTATTTTTATTTTTTAATCTTAATCTTAAATTAGGCCACTACCCCTCTAACAACAGCCTGCAAGTGCCACATATCGTGTCATGTCGCGCACGCTGGTTGTCCACACTGCATCTGTTAAATATTTATTTCTTTGCTCTGTGAATTTCTGTTTCCCCTTGCATACAGTAGGAAGTCTAGTGCTTTTGTGTTAAAGGTGGACATGCGGATGTCTGGTGCATTGTATTAAGGAGCATCACAGCACACAGAGGCTTGTCAATAAACAGCTCACGGTGAGCTGAGTGGTGAGGTGAATATCTGCGATTAAATTTGCCGATAACTATAGTTACTGGATATGCTAATATCGGCCAATATTATCAGCCGGGCAATTAATCGGTCGGGTTCTAGTTTTTACTTAACCTTTAAGTTTAGCTCTGGTTAATCTGGGTAAAAGTGTGAACTAATAGTGCAAATTGTTTTTGCAGTATTTATATCTCATACTGTCACATTTCTCAGCATACAGGCTCCTGATAATTCTCCTGATTGTAACATATGGGATTTTTGGATTTTACTTTGACGCAGTGTGATCAAAATGTTGTAATCCAGCAGGGATATTCAGGACAGCATTATTTAGAGGTTCAGTCTTTGGCAGTGAGGCATTGTAAGCCAGGATCCTGAGAGCCATCTGGAGCATTGTTAGAATTCTAATCATGGCTGGAAAGCTAGTTAGTTCAGCAGGATAACATGGATGAAACCACATGTTACATAACCATATGCACATTGTTAATCACTGTTGTATGCATGTTGCCATCCAGTTTACGGAGAATTAGATCAGTATTTATTCCTGCTTTGTGGCTACTCTGCAGCCATGAACAGAGGTCTACAAATGAGCCCCTCTGCTCAATAGGAATAGGTTTAATCTACTAAAATCTGACTTCTTTCTATATTCTCTTTTTTAAATGACTAAGAAACCTGCCGTGGCAATAGAAGAGCATCACGGATCATCCTCATTTACAAAGCATTATTTTCAGTCCCTTTTGTGATCAATCTATTAGATTCAACACTCTTCCTTTGTTCCTTTGTGCATTTAGATAAGATAGACAAAAATGTATGCTGTGATGTATTTTTCAGGTTAAAATATATATTTTAGTTGGTAAAAATACAAATTGCAGCCCTCAGACCATTCAGCAGTCTGGACAGAGATTGTACTTAATATGGCCAGTTTTCAAACTTCAAAAGCAAACATCAGACGCCCAGAAATGCCTCAGTCATGAAAGCAGTAGGCCTATTTATACCAATGATGAATGTGGAATATATTGGCCTTTTGTGCTGCGACAGACAAGTTAAGTTGTCAAGTCTTAAAATAAACCTGAGTATTAATGGATTTTTGTTGTATCATACTTGTCTTTTTCTAAATCACAGACAGCACCTTCCAGTAATCCAGTTCATTCTCTTCATCCCCCATCTACCCACTTGCGCTGTGGCGTTTATTTACATTGAGCTTCTGAGTGATGCTTCTGAATTTCTGTCATTCTTTATTCTCTATGATGGCTAGTAGGTCCTCTGCCCAGAGTCACGGCTTTTCTATTTGTCTGAAGTGTGGAACTCGGGGGCCGCGATCAAACGTGTGGCTGCTGCTAATATAAAGACACTGCCAGCCCCTACCCCCCCACCAACATCCTCAACCCATACTGAAATACATTCACACACCGTCATCACCACCACCACCCTAAAGGTGCAGAGAGCAACTGCATCCAGCAAGATCTCTGTCTTTTCATGTATTTCTAGCTTTGAGTCCTCAGTGGTTCTCCAATTAATCTGTGCCTGGCTCTGAGCTGGAACTGAATATCTAATGTATTCCTCTTCCCCTAATACAGCATCCTGAAAAAAAAACCATGAAGACAAACTTCAGTGCAATTTGCCTGCAGTAAACAGCCACCAAAGGTTTTCTATAATTATAAATACTATATAGCCCCAAGCGTGGTCTCCAGCTGCTCTGCTCTGGATGAATCCACACGCTTGCAATGGTACCGAAACACAGCCAATGGCTAACGTTACCCCCTTCATCCCCCTGCCCAGGGCTCAGGGGAGAGGGGATGGCGGGCCAGCTCTTCAATTAAATATAACCCCACATCAAACAGCCTGTCAACATGCATTAGTAGCCCTTTGTGTAGATAAGAGGCCAAAATAAATTGCCAGAACTATCATAGTCGCTGTAGCTAGCGTGGGCTTTTTTTTTGTGTGTGAAAGATTCACAAGGGAGAAAAAATCCTGTCTTGCATACTGATATTCTCTTTCTTAAATCCTCTTCTGGTTTAGTTCTCTTATCAGATTTCACCTTTTGAAGAATAATTTTGCTCTTCTCTGTGAATAATTTCTCCCGCATGTTTCACCTTTTCAATTAGCAAATGTATGCTGGATATCAAGCCAGGCTGTGTGCCTCATCTTGTTGGTGCATTATAGCAGAGATCTAATGCGACAAGAGCCGACCTTGATGTGTGTGCATGCTATCACAGCGGAACTTATTCCTTTTCTGTCCGCATTAGCTTTGGCAGCTCCTTTTATGGCCTTCTTTTCCCTCCCCCTTTTTCTCCCCTCTTGCCTATATTTTAGATCACTGCAGACTGACAGTGAAAATAGGTCATTAGTTAGATGGATAGTAAGAGGTGGAAGGAGCATGCAGAGGAGAGATCTTTGTGAGAACTACTATGCAATATTAATGACATCCATTCAGGCTGTGAAATGCCAGACCGGCACTCTGAATAAACTGAGACCCCCTGATTTTAAAAGTCACTACTGTTTTTATGACATTTGTTATTTAAGCATATCACACAGACTAGAATCTATATTATATACCTTAATGCATCACAAACACTGTCCAGTTGTTGCTAAAACAATCCAGTATTTACATAATGTTAACTGTTAATAACACTGTGATGATTTATGTAGATCTAAGTTTGTACAGTTCTTGTGTAATATTTATTTATTTGTCTGTCCAGAGCCACAGGAGCAGGGGGGATGAACCGCGAGGAGGCCCCGGGGAAGTCTCCTGAAGACATGTACATCCAACAGAAAGTGCGGGTCCTGCTCATGCTAAAGAAAATGGGATCAAATGTAAGTATGGTGTCTTGACACATTTGCCTGTATTTTCTTACTAGTTCATCAAGACCAGAAACCATGTTTGTGTCACCATAAACACAGGTCTACTTATTGTAGTTTAGAATTTGACTTTTTTCAAAAGGTAAACACAGAGAGCTGACTTAGATTTATGAATCAGGCAGGGAGTTGGTAGCTCCAGAGATGTGTTCAACTCAAGAAGTGACAAACATGTAGGTTGTGAGTTGTTATCTTAATGCCTCCTGACAGCATGGAGGATTTGAGCAGAGATGAGATCATTTGCAGCCTCCTGAGAACTAAAACATTAGTGTATTTGAAAAAAGTCTAAATTTACAGCAGCGAATGTCGCCTGTCTTCCTTCAAACTATGTCAAAATACTTGCAAATGCAGTGTTGTCATGTGGAACACAACCCTTCAAATAAGAGACACTACACTTACCACTGTTTGTTCTTTTGCAAAGCAAAAGTACTTTGTCTAGAATATGGTTCCAGCACAGAAATACAACTATAAATAGGAGTTTAATTTTGTGATTCTTGTAACTCAACTCATGAACTGGCTGAGGAAATCAGTTTTGTTGGATTGAATTTCATAACCTTTTACTGGTTAGAATGAAAACCTCGCCATGAGATGCCATTGCCTGACTTGCCTGATCATTTGATCATATGCAACTGATGCTACAAAATCATCCGTCTTTGGTTACTGTTGCATGTGTCAAAAGAGTTATTATAACAAAAAGGTCTGATTTTAAGTAGTTTTTTACACCAAATGTACACTTGGTGAAATAGCTGCTCTGAAAATGAACTTGTGCAACAGGATAAACCCATCCACTATTATGTGCCAAATTATAGCCAATCTCGATCACAAGTCATATTCTTAGGTTTGTCGCTATTAATTAGGCAATAATACAATAAGATCTAGGTTTCAAGTCAACAAACAGGTGCTTCCCGAAGCCATAAACCCCCAACCGAGTTAAAACAATTGTCACAAAGAGACAACATTAAAGGATCCTCTACTTTCAGTCACTGACAGACCCCACCATAGAGGGATTATTAAACCTGCAGTTTAATTAAGTTTTTTTTTATATAACCTACAGACAATGTTAATACTTTGTAAATGGGCAGGGGGGTTAAATATTCCCCTGATCAAAAACCATCGAAGGGGCAGAGATGTAAACAAAAACACAACAGAACAGATGGAAAAAAATGCTACTTCTTTGATATTATTCAGCTAAAAGCCTCAAAATATTTGTTGTTTAAAATGTCGCATTTGTATCTCTTGGAGAATTATTCAGATTGATTTGATGTCTGGACATGATGTCACACATTTTCAAATCATACTTTATTTCTTTAAGATACATTTTTCATGTTGATTCTTTTTTTTAACGTCTCTTTATTTATATCTCTTCAGCTTACACCGAGTGAAGAAGCTTTTCTCCGGAATTATGCAGGTGTGGTCCACAGTCAGATGAGCCAGCTACCACAGCACAACATAGACCAGGGTAAGGCCATGACGCACACACACACACCCACATACACACAAGCTTTAAGTTCAGTCATCCGGTCAGAATGATTATAGTTGGAACTATTCACATTTTAATGAGCTCCCAAACACCACCTACACATGGAGTAGAGTTGTGACCTTCCTTAGACAACAACAAGGGGAAATCCCTCCACAAACATCTCTCCTCATGAGCATTTACCCCAGCAGCCCTGAAATTTTCCCTGACTGCACTATGGCCGACTCAGCAGCCCACCAGCACTGAGAGATTACTCATACAGACTGACTGTAAACAAGTGACTCATCCACAGCATAAGTGCATCACTACTTTAATTGCTTCAATGAGGCTAAATGTTGTACTGATATAAAAATGTATGTTTATATGATGCAGCAATTCACCTATCAAGTGCTGTTATAAGCCTCACCTATAATGGTCATGCTTTTTCAGAGCACCAGAGGGTGCTGTTGAGCTTTATTGATCTCCCTGCAGTTTTCACTTTATTAAACCACAAGAGGGTGCTGCTTTAAAATGTATGTATGCTGCAAGGCACTGCACTTGCCTTGAAAAGCAGCAGCAGATAGTCTCAGATGATTTTTTTTCAGTCCAAATAACAAGACTTATCAGTGTCTTCCAGACTCAGCCCAAACACAGCAGTCAGATAGGATCCCTGCTGTCCTCCTGTGGTCAACCAGGCCTTGCTTTGATATCGGTCCCTCAGGAGAGCTTTAAATCAGGAAAATTACTTGCAATGCTCTACCTACAGTGTAGTGTGAGGTCTCCTTGTCTGTGTCCTTATTCTTCTGAGAAATACCAGCATTGTTTGAATTTAGAAATCTGTGGAGAAGGGTTTTTGATTATACACTGGTTTAACAAAGCAAGTAAAAAGCATAATGGCTTTGTTTTCTGGCCTTCTTTGTGTTTTTTTTTTTTTTTTTACAATTTTTTATAAACTGAAGGGAATTAAACTGCATTGTCTGGAATTCTGCAATATTGTTTTTTTAAATATTTAACTGGGGTTTTGCATCATGGTCAGTGTTAGTTTCATTATTACTACAGAGTGTTTCTTCTTCATGCGGCATAACAAATTATATCACATCACAAAAGAAGGTTGGTGTCACATCTTAAAAAAATCAGCACTTAATGTGAGATGGTCACTGATGTTATGTTTTTTTTATGAAGAATTGTGTCTGTCTATTTGAACAACTACAGAGTAGACTGGCTGTCAGTTTGTGCAGTATGCCCTTATTCTCTTCCTTCATGCCCTTTAGTAGAAACAGGACTCCATGTCTGTACTGTGTCAATACTGCTAAGGAGAACCTCATCAATAATGTACAAGTGACTAGGGAAAGGTGCTCTGGTCATGCATTATATATCACAAAACAGACACATTTAGAATCATCTGGCAGCCTGCCATCTCCTCAGTGCGCCAATAAATAATTTGTGGTCTGCATCCTATCTGAAGTACTGTGATCAGGCACGGAGCAGATAGCTGAGAGTTAATCACTTTTAAACGGAGCGCTGAAGGATGCGCGCATCAGCACATTCGTGATCCTTTGAGGTGGTGTGAAGAGGTTCAGTTACATGAAAAGGGAAGTTCCCTTTTTGATCTCATTTGAGCTCAGTAAAAGAGATGAAAGATAATGTCATTGCTTAGCAACCGACACAGTCATCTGGCCTTTTAAAACAGAGGCACAGACATCAAACAACAAATAACCTGTGTGGCATATTATAAAGTATAATTAAATACAACCCCTGTTTGAAAAATAAAAAAATGTAATCTAGGGGGCGCAGATGGACCAGCAGTCAGGTCGTGCCCCATGCAAAGAGGCTACAGTGCGGGCAGCCCGGGTTCTAGTCCACACTGTAGCTTCTTTCCTACATGTCATTCTCCACTCTCTCTCCCTTACTCTATCCACAAAAGGCCAAAATAAATCTTTAAAATAAATACAAAATCTAGGTCAATGTGTAATTTGCATTTCACCATCTTGGAGAAAATATAGTTATCTTAAATATAATTGCAAAGTGTTAAACTTCGCGGAAAATAAGTGTAGGACAGATGAGCAAAATTAATACCCTGTGTGACGAGCAAGCAGTTAAATGGGCAAATCTTATTTTATCTTTACTTGACCTTGTTTTCTCAATATACCTACTCATAGCAGTTCTACCTTTAATCATCATACTTGACCGGTCTGTTTTAGCATCAACAAGCGAGACTGTCGCTTCAGTTAATTTTATTATTAGGTTTAGGTTACCTTGAGCAGGAACACACCATTATGAGACAGAAAATTCAAGAAATTGGGCTTGCACTTTGTTCTGTATTAAAGGTTTTTTTTGGGCTGTAGATATGAAACTCACCATGCATCATGTGTCAGACATGGTCTCTTGATTGAAGGCACTAAGAGCAATGTAGTGTTGTGGAGATACATTCATATATTTATCATTCTTAAGTCAAGGCTCATCCCTATTCAGAAAACAACAGAACTGAAAGTGTGAGAGCAGAAAAAAGCTCATGTGACAAATGGATAACATTGCTGTTGTTAATTATACATAAGCTAAACAACTGTGCAGTTGTTGCAGTCCAATCTGTCAAACAATGTCAGCCTCCTTCATGACTGCTGATCGGACAGTTTAAAATCATCTCGAGGGTTGTCACTTATTTTCTTTTTGGTCACTGAATTTGCATTTCAGATAGTTTTAATTGGCTTATTACCATACATGCAAATACAGAATGCAGTTTTGGGATTTTAATCAGGCCAAAACTTTTTTATGCCAAAGGCTCTGAAACTGAGATTGTATACATTTTTTTTGCCTTTCAGCTTTCTGACTGTGAATACCTCGATGTAGTATATTTGTGGATTTGACAGGATTTTGCATAATGTTTGTGTTTTAATGTGATTTGAAGTAAGAACTCATTTAATGAAGCCTTGTTTTCTGTGGCCCTGTTTCATAGTTAATTGCTTCTTTTTGGTAAACTGAATAATAATTTAGTTTTATGCAGCACAGAAGACATCTGTACAATCAGGTTGTTGTTCCTGCTTTAACTTTCTATAACTGACATCATGTATAAACAATACTGTTTGTCAGAGCTACACATAGAGCTACACATAAAGACAGCAATAACGACTTGATATCTACTCTGATGTGACAAGGAAAGTGAACTCCTACCAGAGGGATGTCTGATGGCCTCAACAAAAGGATAGGGAAAAAGGGGTTGCTATAGAAACCCGAGTTGTCCCGGGAAAGCTAAGCTTCCCTGTGGGTTTTGGTGTTGCTGTTGTTTCATAGTGCTGCATCAGTAGATCGGAGCAGGTGTCATTACGGGGCCTGGAGGCAAGCTGGAGTGCTAATTACACACATACAGTGTGATATTCCAATCTCTCTCTCTGTCAGTACCATTCCCTCTCACAGATAGTCGGCTTCTCTAGTTTCAAATATTACTGCAGCCACCAGCAATCGATACACAATCTTGTTTCTTCTTGTCTGTTTTACAATCCCTCTATAACACAATCCTTAACCCAGCCTTAAAGAATGAATGCCAAGTGACACACATCAAGGACCCACCTTTGTTTGGCGACGCTGCTGGGGCCTCGATTTTTACCTTCTGTTTCTTTTTTGAGCATGAATCAGAGCCAGAGTCACAGGTCTTTAGGTAGTACTACCCGGCCGCTACTCATCGAAACACAGAAGTGTGGTTTTCTCCTTAGATATCCACTCACCTACATCGCAAAATTTGTCAATAGGTAAAGCAGTTATGCAAACAAATGCTTAAGTACAGATTAAAGCAACTGCTCTAAACTCTGCTTCAGCTCTATTTGGCAATAGTTGAATTTAAAGATTAGATTCTTCTGCTTTTTAAGATAATTGCCATTGTGAATGCAGAATATCAAATGTCAGATCCACCTTAAGAGGATCCATTGAGAGAAGAAAGACTACTGAAATAGTTTGTGGAAAGCTTGAAGAACAAATTATTGCACAAATGTGCAATTCTTAAGGATTCATTTTCATATTTTTGTACTTAATAAGATTTTTAAGGTCTTAAATTGTAACTACAGCAGACAAATTTGATGGAAAACACTGATGCTCTTATAATTTATAATATAAAGAAAAATATTTTGCTAGAACTCAATAGATTGTTTTTATTTTTTTAACCTTAAATCTCCCATGAACTTCATAGAAATTCAGTATCCCTGTTAAAACGTTGACTTGGCTAAGATGGCAATGTTAAAATGCAGTGATTCCTGTGATACAAATGTGAACCCTGAATAATCTTCCAACAAAGAAAATAATTTACGTTTTGTTTTTTCTGGAGTTTCAAAGAAAGAGGAGTTTTGAATAGAGAAGTAGAAATACACATGTGTTACTCTGAAGTAGCACATCATTGCTTTAATACACACTGAGTCAAAGTAGACCCGCTGTGTTTGTTTATGTCAACATGTTGAGCTGGACCACACACACTCCCCTTGTGTGTGTCGTGCTTCTTAACCCGTCCCTGCTGTCGTTTCCATGGGGGTGGGTGGGGAAGGGGATCCTGTGTCTTTATCCTCTCAGCTGACCCCGCACAGATTGTGACCTCGAATGCTGCTGTTACTCTGACTAATAACTGTGTGCAGCACTGGAGTCATAATGCAGCGGCTGCTTCTCTGCTTAGTCAGACTGCAGGGCTCGAGAGATGATTATTTCACGGCCCTCTTATCCTTGGAGGTTCAAGGGAACTCTGAGAAAAGGTAGCCTGAAATTAACAAGAATTCATGATCATATATTGATTTATAGTCTCTGGAACGTGTGACTGTGCATCTTTTTTAAATCCAAGGACTATTTTTTTAGTTCTAGATGAAATACATATAATTGAAATGAGTATTCAAATTGAAGGAATGTCTTTGTCAAGGATTGGCCCAATTTCCTTCTCATTTAATCTCATTAACAGGATAGAAGCTTTAATTTCTAGACATGTTTTCTCCAAGTTCTTTTCCTGGAACAACAGTCACTGTAATGAATGAGGTGGCTCTCTTCTCCCTTCTTTCAAAGTATTTATAGACAACAAATCGGATGACATGCCTGGTGTTGTTATCATTTATGTAATTTGTTGTCCGGAGCCAATCTGTTTAACCCCATCAGACGGGGTGAGGAGCAGATCAGCACATATTGGAGGGAGGGGTTGGAGCTTCATCCTTGAAAGCCCTCTCCTCATTGGCAGCAGCCTGATTTTTATCTGTCGCTAGGCAACAGCTTTTAGGAACATGACGGTTACGTCGTGTTTGCTTGAGCGTTTTCATTTGTGTGAACGTGTGTGTGTGTATTGTGTGTGTGTGTGTGGAAGGGCGAGGTCCAAACGTGACTCCAAGGCAAAGTGCTAAAATAAAAACCAGATATAACCCAGCCATCCACTGGGCCCTGTGGAGTATTTTGAGAGCATTTTCTGCTGGTCACTGGGCTCAGGTTGCACAGTATGAGACACGTCCTTCCACTGAATTGCTCGTCACACACAGATGAACTCCTTCAGCCAGATACAAAATGATTGAGACTGGCAGTTGTTGTGATAAATGGGTGTTATGCAGGTTCCTGCAACATAACATCATCTTAACATCAGTGCTATTCAGCAGTTTAGTAGTAAAGGTCGACGTCCCTATTGTGTGATATTACATAATTTTTCTCTTGTTCACGCATCATTATCCCTACGTGCTTCTCCAAACACATTACACTCTTGTTATTACCTAAAGAACATAACGTCTTCAATATTTTTTATCTCTTGTCTCCTCTCATGATGCTCTTTTTGCCAATTGGCTCTTTCCGTCTTCAGTAGGCCAACGATCTCCCACAGGATGAGGAACTTGAAAGTTCATATTAAAATGCACCCTCCCCCAAAACTTCTCCATCTTACCAAGCTCAAGTCGACCTGAATAGAGACATGCTAATTACCCACTTGCAGAGACAGCAAAACGAAACACAAAAAATCTGTTTGGAGGGTCTGTGCTGTCTGATGGAGAGTTCGCCTTTTGTGCCGAATAGGAGCGGAAAATCTCAGTCCCTGGCCTACTTTCATATCTCCACAATAATTAAATCTAACAAGCAACTGGGGGCTGTGCTCAGAGGATTTTTTTCCTCACAGAAATGTGTGAGATGCTGTAAGGAATTGTTATTAACAGTCTGCTAAGGTGTAGAATGTGATTAAAGCTTGTCAATTATTTCATTTCAGAGATGAATCACGGTAACAGTGAGCAGTAGCAGCTAGTTGGCCTCCTTTAAAAAAGGGTCTTTAATATGGGGATTAAAGCCTCTAGAAATGCTGCTGTGTGTACTCTGTGAATATATATCAAATATTTCACAATTGATATTTATTCAGCACCAGAAAGCAAATACATTTCATCAGGCTGCAAGTATAACTAAAAGAGAGAAGGTTTCCCTGAATAATCCGACAAAAGCATTTTTATTCTTATCTGTGGTTTTTTGGAGGGTTTGCAGAATGATCTTTTCAATTTGAAAATGCCAAAAAATGAGGCCTACATTAAAGTGCAGTTGGATATTTGAGGCACTTAAAAGAGGCCTTTGTATTTTAACTTATCATACTCAAACAGAATAAGAAAATATATGTTTGTTTGTAGGAAAAAAGGCGTTTCAGCAGGTGTGTGCCTGCCAAAATCATTTGATGAATCACAGTTGGCAGCAGCAGACTAATGAGTGATTCCTGGTGGAACAACAGCCAGCTTTTTTATCTAATTGTATAACTAACAGGAGCCATTAGTTGACTCCACTCATATGAGACTGTACTCATCACTTGGTGATCATTAACATTGTAAAAGTTCAAAGAACAAAACAAACCAGAAAGAAATCAGATCTTTTCCTCTGTACATCATTTCAGCCTCTTTTCTTTCTCTTAATTTGCCGAACAGTCTGAGCTGCAGCAGCAGAGATTACAGAGTGTTGAAGCCCCAGATCTACTCGTATCACATCAGAGTGGCCACTCCATGTGTTACAGTAACTCCCGTGTTTAGTTTTTCTTCTTGCTACTAAAAGCGCTTTCACTCTCTCTGATGTACGTCGCTTTGGATAAAAAGCGTCTGCTAAGTGAATTGTAACACTCTACATGTCACATTCACGCCACTTTCACGCCGCTTCATAAACTGCCCAACATGTTTCAATTACCACATATTCACATATATGTGATATATATACAAAGCAGTGGGATTCAATCTCTTAACAAATATACTTCGACAAGTGACTGTAGGGGCTGGAGATCAAACCCCTGACCTTCTGGGTGAGGGATGACCGAGTCTACCACTTAGCCACAGATTCCTTAAGGGGCTTTGATGGCAGGCGGTGTTTTCCACAACATTGGAACATTTGAAGTGATGACATTTCCTGATCCAAAAAAAAAAAAAAGGATTTTGATGGCCGTGCATTTCCCTCCCAGCTTTAAAGTCACAGCTGACAGGCTTTACAGGATACCGGCAAGATTTGAGGACCTGGAGCAAAACTGAATTCACATTACACTTAGCACGAGATTTGGAATTTTTTGTATTATCCTTTTTTCTTTAAATCGTCAGTGATGTTTATGTTACCTTTTGTGCTGCCGAGTTCATTAGATGAATTTCTCTAATCTGTAACTGAATCAAACTTGTCTTACATGCTGATCCTCGTTCTGCGTTTACAGGTGCAGAGGACGTGGTCATGGCGTTCTCGCGGTCAGAGGCGGAGGACCGGCGCCAGTGACCTCGGGCGCGCCCTCACCCTCCATTCCACACCAATTCATACCGCCCTACCCACTTTCCCGCCCCACACGCGGTTCACGAACAACCCAAACTCCACAAACACGACACTGATGAGCTCAGGAGAGAAGGATCAGCTGGAAGGAAATGAAGAGGAGGGGAAGAGACTCCAGGAAGTGGCTGCCTCACTCTCCCCCCGCCTCCTCCATCCATGGCTCCTCCTCACACAAGCTGGCATACCATTACCCTAGATGCCCTCTTGTGCTAACTGTGGGTTTAAAGCCTATCAAAGAAGGCCGTCAGTGAAAACACTCACAGATTGTGTGGATGAATATCAAATGTAGTTTTTTTTTTGTTTTTTTGGGGGGTAGGAGCGTTGGTTTTGTATTATTTTGTCTGTTTTGAGACTTTAGGCAGTGTTACGTGTTATATCTGCTGAGGTCACCGGAGGAAATGACCAATCAGCAGCTGATTGAAGCAAAGAAAATATAGTTTTGGTCAAGCAGCGAGTGTGAGGAATAATTGTGTTAGGGGAAAGGTTTAGTTGTTTCTGTTTACCCTAACTGGGCTCATTTTATTTTTTATTTTTTTGGTTTAGCTGTTGAGTTATAAAGGCTTTTGTAATCCGTCATGAGAGGGGCCTCATTTATAAACATATCGGGTATAAAACAGGAAGTGATGCATACACAGACGTTTCTGGAGAGCGTCAACAGGATTACTGAATCTCCACACGCAAGGCATAGTAGATTATTTGAAACTTGTAAATCATTCATTCACAATTAATTTAACTTAAAACTACATTGTGGCTGGTTTATTGATCTCCTTTTTGCAGCATAAAGTCAGATGAATATTTGAATAATTGGGCTTTTTATCATTCATTGCTCGCTGCTCTTTAGACTTGTTGTCTCTTTTTGGTCAAACCAGATTTATGAACCAAATAACAAAACGATTAAGTCAAACTTACTTAAGATCTGCAACAATTTCCCTCTGTAGCATTTTTCTGTGGATCTACAGTCTGCCCTTTAGTTCAAGTACAAAAACTAGAATAATGTGCTGAGAGATGTGTGAACACTCCTTAAGTCCTTCATTTAAAATGATGCGACTTAACATGGCAGAATCACATGACCAGTGTGGTCCAGAAATTTAAAGCGGTAAAACCCTTTTCTCCACACGTTTTTATAAATGAGGCCTCTCTCGCTCTTCTGCTGCTTTATTTGAACCATACGCTGTTAAGAGTGCAAACTTGCTTTTCTCTCGAGGAAAGCATAAGAATTTAAGACACTAGCAGATATAATCACATGAAACTACAGGTGTACACATTCTCCCAAAACAAATACTACTTTAGGCTTGTTGTAACATGTAAAACCTTTTTTTTTTATTGTACAGATAGGTGGGAAAATACAATAATGAATTGAGTGTGCCATTTGTATTTTTTGTTGTTTTTTTTATCTGTAACATAAAATTAACATTAATGATTAGAGACGGCTATTGATGTAATTTATTGTTTACTGAATCAACTCCCTGTTCCTTGAAGGCATCATTAAAAATGGAGAGCCAGTAGATAGTGAAAGTCTGACATGAGTCCCTCCTTAAAGGCTGTTTGTTCACACTAAAACCACAAACTCTAATTTTGAACAATTTTTAAATGAAACATGTGAAGCAAACATAAGAACTGTGTGCTATTTCTGACTGTACTGTGTGTCTTGCACTATCATCGATGAGATATTTGCAAAAAATACATTTTGATTTTTAGCACAGAGATTCTATGTTTGGTTTGGGGGGAAAAGTTGTTACCATTTTTGTTTATATAGTTATAAAAAAAAATCTCTGTGATAATTGACTAAACTGGAATATCTAAAACGAATATTTGTTAATACAGGACATGTTTTTCTAGTGACATGATCAATATTTAATGTGTTTTCAGTACAGTTTGTTAACTTGTATAACTTAAAAAAATTGTAACGTAATGTTTTAAAGCCAAGCATGTCTGCCTCGTGGTTTAAAATGTTCATTCAAGTGGAGTCGAGGATCTTTGAATCCTTGCCACAATGACATTGTTTGTAATCGTCTGTGGAAGCCATGAGCTCTTTTAAAATGTAAAAAAAAAAAAGATCTTTTTTTTTCAGTGGATTAAGTGTTATCTGTTAAATCTTGTTGGCAATAACTTCTTTTTAAATGTCCTCAGCTTTTATCATCGCAACATAATATGCCAACAGATGTGTCACACTGTCCGCCTATGACAAAGACATTTGTCTTTTTATGTTTACTTTTGTTTTAAAACTTTTTTTATTTGTCTATGCATTGTTTTTCTTTTTTTTCTCTAAAAGGCGTCTTACTGTACATTTGACCTATCAGGGTTGTTTTGCAGCCTTCGTTCAAGTTGTGGATGAATGTGTGTGTGAAAGCGTGTGCGTACGTGATCACCAGTTAACTTGCTATGATTTTGATTTTCAGCATGCTGTTGACTTTGATTAGGATCAGTGTTTCTTTTTACTGTGATGACCTGACGTTGCCTAATTGTCCTTTTTTTTTTTTTTGTTTTGCCTTTAAATTGTATTTTTCTCTCAGTCAACATTGATTAGTTGGTTTCGTTTTGTATGGCTGCTGACCATGTCTTGACTTAATGCTTCCAAATCCTATACCAACTGAACCATTAAAGATATTTTAAACAATGACAAGTTGCTTTTTTGTTATTTTTTCCAATAGAAAGCCAGATGTCCTCAGACATGCAGGCTCAGGGTGGAGAAACATATTGTTACAGTGTTTTTAATGTGGATGTCTGCTTTGCTTCAGATAAGGTCTCATGCTGGGTGCAAAGACAAAAACAAGTATTCTACAATCATCATAGGGTTCAAATGTTTTTTTTTTTCTCTTATCCGCCTCAATTACAGAAAATAAACATCAGTCTGAACAGTGAAAAATGTGTTTTGTTTACCAAGACACATCTGCACATGCATTTTATTCTGAAATCTTGAGATGTTGTCGATGAAATAGCTCCTCAGAGTTTATTTGCTTAGGCTGGGAATTTCAGCAAGAAAAGTGTTTTTTCCAGTTAACATTTAACTGTAAAGGTTTGAACTTTTTATCATCTGAAAATGTTGTGATCATTCAGAGAAATTCTCTTCAAGCTTAGTCAAACACTAATAAATTGTTGTTCCTTACTTTTGATTTCTAGGAGCATAGATACAGGCACACGTTTGCCATTTCCCTCCTTAATTCAGGTCGAGGGGGTGGGAGATAGTTGTGCTGCCGGTACCAATGATGCTGATGCTTTTGTGTTTCAGTTAGTATCTGACCTTGGCTGTGTCACTTTGGTCTGTTTGTGTAGAAAACATTGTGAGCAGTTACTCATTGGGGTTTTGTACTGTATGTATTTCACTATTAAAATCTGCCTTTTATGACTAGTGATGAATATCAATGACCTTTTTGGATTTCATGTTGACTCAGCTATTTATTCTGTATGTAATGTAGGCTGCTAAAATCATCAGTCAAGGACCATCGTTGTTAATACAAGGCTGCTATATTCAGTGTCTCTTACCTTTTTTATAATTAATTCGCCTTTTAAATGTATTTTGTCTTTTTCTGTCCTTTTAATGCCTTGCTGCAAAACTAATTGCCCTTTGGGGACATATAAAGTGGCAGTTGAGTTGAATAGCCTATATGAATTGCTCCTAAAGTTAATGTAGAGATGTAGAGAAACAACAAGCAGGTAAAAAAACATTATTTAGTTTTTAGATTAAAAAAAGAGGTTTAATGCTTTTCCAATACTTAATTATCACATTTACATGTTGCTTTTTGCACTGGAACTACACTACACTATCCAAAGACTCATTCAACTCTACATAAACTTACAGTATCATCAATGACACTTTCTGTCATAGTTACTACTTTTGATCCCCCTAACAATGAGTACAATTATATATAAAAAAGTTCAGTTATCTGTCAGATTTTCAGATGATGTTTAAATCTTGTGCTGTCTGACAATCATTGTCAGAATAATGGTGTAAATGTTTTTTTTCTAATGATTAACATCTGTTCACTGTTCCCATGTCTTCTCTCACAGATGCAGAAGAATCCCGCGATTAAGAGCGAGCAAGCTCTGGGAATAACACGGCAGCTGCTGGCTGTTTTTTTACTCTTGATGCAGCACTTCAGATTGAAGCTGTCATTTACTGACATAAACAATGTGTTTCTCATTTGAACAGGTTGATTTCTTGTTTTAGTTGCTGCTGAGTGTTTGGAGAATATGACCTTTGATATAACAGTTTTTTATAGATTTAAATTGTGATATTTACACAAGTTCTGTCAACTGCTGCCTCAAATATAGTAAAAGTGCAGCGTTACAGAGCATCATGTCTTTCCCACATAAGCTCCTCTCTCTCTCTCTCTCTCTCTCTCTCTCTCTGTCTCTCTGTCTCTCACTCTCTCTCTCTCTCTCTGTCTCTCTGTCTCTCACTCTCTCTCTCTCTCTCTGTCTCTCTGTCTCTCACTCTCTCTCTCTCTCTCTCTCTCTCTCTCTCTCTCTCTCTCTCTCTCTCTCTCTCTCTCTCTCTCTATACACGTGAGCCTGATGTGTTTATCTCATGTCACACAGATGAGAGCATCTGTGCAGCAGCCAGCCGATAGCTGCCACAAGCACTGTCATGTCACGTGCAACTGTGTGTGTGCGTGTGCGTGTGCGTGTGTGTGTGTGTGTGTTATATCTGTTCATATGGCCTATACATATCTAACATTTGTTATCTTGTCATTATATTCCTAAATATGTTTACATCATCTCTTTGGGACTTTGAGGGGGACGGTGTGACACATAAGAAGTGTCATATTTGGCTATGGATCGGACTGCACATATGAATCTATTAAAGTAATGGTATGAATGTTGTGACACTACTTTATTATCATATTTTCCAAGAAAGCATTTATCATTTTGTAGCATAGTTGACACATAGTTGACACAGTTTACATTGACTATAAAATCTTAAGGGGAGAAGTGAACAACATGTATCTACAAAGATTTTTCCGAAATTTGATGTTTTAAGGGCGGGAAATTATTTTGTTATGAACCTTCAAATCATTTTTTTCAACACAGAATTCTACCAAGAGAAAGAAAAGACAAAGCCTACAAGCTTGAAGTTGATCTTGATTTGCCTTCTTTCATCACCCAGGCTTTATCCAAGTAAGTGGACAATTAAAATGTTATGTGAAACAATCCTAAAGCTTTTTAATGTTTCTACATTTGTTTATTCAGGTTTTCCCCTTCTGTTTTGTCCTTTTGGGACTTCAGTTTCTCCAGTCAGATTAAACATTATTCTACCTAATCAGACAAAAATGTGTACAGAATGATCCAATTAAATATTTTTCTTTGCCACTTCAGACTATAATACCTCTATGTTAGATAAATGTATAAATGGAGTTATAGCAGCTCTGTAAGTGCAAGGTTAATAAATATATAAAACTCCTGGTCATTTCTTTTTTGCAGTGGGAAGGTGTGCCGGTTATATTTCAGTTCCACCAATAAGGAAATATGGCCACTTTGTTTCTGAGTAATACCAGAACTGCTGTAGGCTTTACAGCCTGTCCTGAATACAAACAGTAGCTTGAAGCAACTGTGCTGCTAGGCTGAATAAACCATTTAAAAAACTCTTTGGATTATGTGAAAAAAGTAATGTCACAAATAGGAAAGTAGGACAGTCTTTCTCAGCTGGTGTCTTGAAGAATCCTCATGTTTACAGAGGATTTCACTTATATCCTTTGGAACACTTTGGAAACTTAACTTCTGGTTTGTAGTCTTGTTTTTCTTGTGAGAAAAGGAGCGTGCACTTCTAACCTCAGACTTCATAGGACAACTCGAGCTGCACAGATTTGACACTGTTAGGCGTCATTCTCACAATCTCCAATCACACACATCCTACCAGTCGAGCGGTCTATTTAAGATTTCTGGTCTCTTCCTATGCTCTTCATTGCCTTTCCGTCTTGAACCAGTGCTGCACCTAAACCCCCCCTCCACACCAGCATCCAGGTTTTAAGATAATATGTCATTAACTGCTGCATTTATAAAAAAT
>NC_089206.1:19750627-19768127 GCF_963930695.1 Labrus bergylta
CATGCTTTGGAGAGTGTTCTGGACAGTTTTTCAACATGGAATCGTTGACAGCCGGGATCAGCTGTTCATGCTGAAGACAGCCAGCTCAGTGGCTTCATCACTGAATATTCCGGTAGAAATCTGTAGATTCAGGACACACACGGGATGCAGAGGAGGAAAGAAGCTGTGAAGGAAGAGAGCAGGACCGAGAGACCAGAGACTTCTGGAGAGGAGTTTAAATCTGTGTCTCCCCGTCTCTCATCTGGCTTCCAGACTGTTACAGCCTAAACGTTACTGTTGATGCACGTAGCATCCATGTTGGATATTAACTCGGACTATTGAAGGATGTCAGAGTTTGCGAGCAGGAATTCAGACTTCAAAGGGGCGTTCCTGATTACGTATCAGACAGGTAACTCAGAATTTGTAAGTGGCATGAGGAACATCACAGGCTTCATGGCGACCAGCAACAGAGGTGTTGATGGCAGCATGGACAGGGTCAGCGCTGCGGCCACTCCACTAACTCCTCCCCCTCATCTCAGCCCATGATCTTCAGTTCAGGGTCCTTCACACCCCCCCTAGGACTACAGACCGGTGGTACTGATGTCCCACATCATGAAGACCCTGAAGAGACTCGTCCTGGATCAGCTCCAGCCAGCAGTCAGGTCCCACTTAGATCCTCTTCAGTTCGCCTACCAGCCCAAACTGGGAGTGACTGGCTGTAAAGCAAAATTGTCCCTCGGGGATAATAAAGTTTACCTTGACCTTGACCTTGAGGATGCCATCGTGTTCCTTCTCAACCGCGTCTACACTCACATGGACAAGCTGGACAGCACTGTGAGGGTCATGTTTTTTACTTCTCCAAAGCTTTTGACACCATCAGACTGGATATACTGGGTGAGAAAACAACAACCATGCAGGTGGAGGCTACTCTAGGGTCCTGGATTGTTGTCTTCCTGACTGGGAGACCACAGAAGGTCATTCCTACCTGTGGCCATCAGACTTTATAACTCATTTGTTTGAGAGTCAGACACTGAGTCTGCTAATCTTCCTGGACTATTTATCTGGACTTGTTTGACATCTGGTAACTTCTCTACCATATTGTGTTGCTGTTTACTGTAACTGTGCAATCTGCAATTTAGTAAAGTAGTAAACTCTAAGACTTTAGACTTTAAAAAATACTGCAAAAGTTTTCAAAAAGATAGTCGACAAACCTTGTGAGACATAACAGAGTTTCAGTACTTTAGTATTTAAAGAGTCTGAGGTCTGAAGTTTTGGCTGCAGGGGGTGCAGTTCCTGGATCTGACCTCCTCGTTTCTCCTTCACCTCCCCCCCTCAGTGTCGCTCATGTTGTCCAAACAGGCTGAGTGTTCGAGCCGAGCAGCAGGATACACATTATACACACATACACAAACGCATGGACACACATACACAAACACACGGACACACACCTGTTCAGGGTTCCTGAACACACACACACACACACACACACACACACACACACACATATAAATGTTATGGGAGCAGTTTTCATTTTTTCAGTAGAAGTCAGAATGTCCCCAGACTCTGTTATTTTTTCCTCTCAATGTAACACACACACACTCACACACACACACACACACACACACACACACACACACACACACACACACACACTGTGTTTCTATAGGCTGAGACGCTGCTGGGAAAATGTTTCTGCAGTGACACAAACTGCTTCATAAAAATTCAGCTCTAAAACACTGCAGTCTCTCACTATGTCACTCTCTAACTCTCTCATTCTCTAACTATGTCATTCTAACTCTCACTATGTCACTCTCTCACTATGTCACTCTCTAACTCTCTCACTCTACAGTGGACCCATCATTAAAGATCAGCCTACAGTGGACCCATCACTAAAGATCAGCCTACAGTGGACCCATCACTAAAGATCAGCCTACAGTGGACCCATCACTAAAGATCAGCCTACAGTGGACCCACACAGTTTTAAAATTGAATAAATATATATATTTAAATCTTATTTTCAGTGTTCTCTTTTTATTATAAATCATATTAAAAGGTGTCATGCGGCTTTTGGATTAGGAGTAACCTTTAATCCAGTGTTGAGTTGGGAATGCAAGATATCTAATAAACCGGAGCCTTTACATTTAATATCTAAATATAATATTGACTAATCATGATTGAAAAGGCTGGTTTTCTTCTCTATGTAGCATGCTAACTGCGTCTACAGAATGAAATAATAGAGGAGTGTTAGAAAGTGACGCGTGTGAATAGGTTGTTGTAATTCCTTCTCCAGCCAGTAGAGGCACTGATGAGCAAGGCCTTAAACCCTCACACACCTTCAGGTCCCCTGGTGGCAAAATTAGTAAAGGTAGGTACACAGCTGGCGCACCATCAGGGGGCGGGGCTTGTCAGGGCTATCAGAGAGAGCCGGTGATCAGGGGTAATGCCCTGGGCTCTTAGAATTGTCCTGCACCAGTCGGGGACAGAGATCACACTCTGATTGGCTCTCAGTCAGCAACTCGGGGCACGAGAAGAGAAACGAAAGTGGAGGAGGAAAACAACCGACAAGTCAGGAGGGCTTGCACAAAAGTCTATTCTCTCCGTACCGTCTCCTAATCTTCTGACATTTTCTCAAGCCGAATTAATTACAAACAAAAAATAAAAATCAGTCGAAAAAAGCTGCCATTTGAAAATCCTATTCTTCCTTGTTTGTCAAATGTCCGACTGACGCCGCCTGCTGGTATGGAGTGTTATTGCATGGAGGAACAAACTCATTAGCAGCGGGTTGCTGTCAGTTCGGTGTGAACTTTGCAACTTTTTGGCACGATGGCGGTGGACGGACACAGCAGTCCATTTTCATTGTAACGTCGTAACGAGGAGCAAGTCCAATGTTAGGTACGCAGGTGCACACACACACTCACACACACACATCCCGTCACACCCTCATGGACAGACGTGCTCACTCACCTGCAGCACGGCCTTCAAGGTGCTCTGGTTCACGGTGGTGGTGCAGATCTTCTCACCGTTGCGTGTCACCTGACCCATGATGAAGAGCATGGGCGTGGCCAACGCGAATGATGCGAGCCACATGCCGCTGATGAGCTTCTTTGTGCGGCTGCGTGACATGATGCTCTTGGCTTTGAATGGATGGCAGATGGCCATGTAGCGCTCCACGCTCAGACTGGCGATGTTCAGCGCTGTGGCGTACGAGCAGCTGTCCCTTAGGAAGTAGTACCCACGACAGACGGCGTCCCCAAACATCCAGGGGTGGTGGAACCAGATAAAGTTGTAGAGCTCGATGGGCATGGACAGAACCAGAATGAGCAGGTCGGACACGGCCAGGCTGGCCAGGTGATAGTGTACCGTGCTCTGCAGGTTCTGCAGACTCTTCCTACTCAACAGCATAAACAGCGTGATGGCGTTTCCCACAGAACCCACGACAAACAGAAAGCCGTAGATCAGGGTCACCACCACACGAGAGTACACGTCTGTGTTCACCTCCAGATCCTCCTCATCCTCCAAATCTGTGCTACTGTTCACAAACAGCGAGGTGTTTCCAAAGAGAGAGCGCTGAGCGTGCAGTCCGGCGAGCGTCAGGTTCACATCCATCCTCAGAGGCTATGAGTGTGTGAGTGTTTGTGTAGTAGTGTATGTGTGTGTGTGTGTGTCAGAGCAGACACACTCAAAGAGGCTGTGAGTGTGAGAGAGGGAGAGAGGGACAAGTCTGTGTTTGTAGTAGAGTGTGTGTGTGTGCGTGTGTGTGTGTGTATAGTAGAGTGTGTGTCAGGCAGCAGACACACACAGAGGAGCAGCGTGAGGTTGTCTCTCTCTGGTTCTCAGAGTACGTCCGTCTGCAGGAGAGCAGCTCTTTTATATTTGGCTCGGCAGGATGCGCGCTGCTCATTGGATGAGCTGCAGTGACGCACAACCATTCAGAGAGCAGAGCTTCAGTGTGTGCGTCCAGGCATCACCCTGGAAACCAAAGAAAAAAAAACAGCAAAAACAAACGAAAAACCAGATAAAGATCACAGAGTCTGAGACTTTAAAGATTTAATGTTTGTGGTGATAAAAAAAGAGAAGTGGGAGACAGAGAGAGAGAGAGAGAGAGGGAGAGAGAGAGAGAGATAGAGAGAGAGAGAGAGGGAGAGAGAGAGAGAGAGAGAGGGAGAGGGCGAGAGATGGGGGAGAGGGAGAGAGAGCGGGAGAGAGGGAGAGAGGAGGGGGGGAGTTGTTATAGATATAGAAACTGGTGATTTTTTGTCTATTTTATAAACTGTTGTCTGTCAGATAAAGTCTGTGTGTGTGTGTGTGTGTTGGAATTCATGATGTTTAACATAAACATGACGTCAGGGTTTGTCCCTGAAAGAAACACCAAAAAAGGGGACCGATGGGGTGAGGGGGAGGGGGGGGGGGGGTTTGGACAGGGGTGAAACACACAGGGACTACACAACCTCCGCTGTTGAAACATGAAGCCGATGCTGAAGTGTAAAATCCTGCAGTTCCTCGAGTGTCCACTAGAGGCTGGCTGCAGAAGCACAGGAAGTCACATACACACCCATTCTAAAAAGTCTGTTTTTACAGCAGAGATGTTTACAGCCTGGTTCAGAACGAGAAGAAGTTAAACTTAAACACTTCAAGGGCACCTCAGCAGTGCTCTAAAAGTGGTCTGTGCCAAGACTTGAACCAATGACCCTCCAATTCCCAACCCAAGTCCCTACAGACTGAGCTGCTGCCGCCCGTGCTTGAAGTGTTTGCAATAAAGGCTGTGAGACACATTCAAGCATGACACCTAAAGTCCCACTTTGTGGCTGAGTTGGAAGTTTGTTAATTTATGTCCCTCTTTGAATGATTCCTCCCATTGTTCATCTCTTATTATAATGTTTGTTTCTAGTTCCCATTTTTCTTTAACCCTCATGTTGTTATCTTCATATTCATGTTGCAATGCTTTATACATTTTTGAAATAACACCTTTCTTTGTATCTTTTTCTGTAAATGACATAAATACTTGCTCCATTTCAGAGGGTGCTCTGCAAATTTTATCCCATTCCTTATGGTTCTGAAGATAACTCCTTAATTGTAGAAATTTATAAAAATCTTGTGCAAGTAGACTAAACTCCTTTCTAAGTTGTTCAAAAGACTTCATGTTCTGTCCTTTAAACACTTGTGCTATATAAACCAATCATTTGTTTGCCCATTTGTT
Source organism: Labrus bergylta (assembly GCF_963930695.1). NCBI lineage: Eukaryota > Metazoa > Chordata > Actinopteri > Labriformes > Labridae > Labrus > Labrus bergylta. The sequence continues at coordinate 19,755,804 of NC_089206.1, forward strand.
GTATCCTGTATCCATAGTGGAGGGTACAAAATCTGGATTTAATGCTATTTTAGTCGCTCTGCAAGTGGAGTTTGACAGTCCTAATTTCTTTCGTACTATCGACCATATTTTCAACGTTTCTCTAGTAAGTAATCTTAACTCCCCTCTGAGACTTTTCTGACAGAAAGGGAAGAGCAGCTAAAGGTAACCTTGGACATGAGTTCTGTTCCATTCATACCCAAATAGAATCTGTATCATTCGTTATCCACATAATAATAGCCCTTAGCTGTGCTGCCCAGTAATACTTTTTTAAGTTTGGTAAATTTAAACCTCCTTTCTCCTTCGAGCAAAGAAGAACAGTATACTTAATTCTAGCTTTTTTATTTTGCCAAATAAATTTTGATATGATCTTGTCTAGTGTTTTAAATATGTAATTGGGAACTCTTATAGGCAGCGACTGGAACAAAAATAATAATCTTGGTAAGATATTCATTCTCACCGTTTCTATTCTCCCTATCAGAGTCAGAGGCAGGATTTCCCATCTAGCTATATCCCTTTTGATTTCTCCAATCAATTTTCCATAGTTTGCTTCAAAAAGCTGTGATATGAGAGGGGTAATGATGATACCTAAGTATCTAAACCCATTGTTAGACCATTTGAAATGCACCTTCTTCTCTAGTTCTGCTGGATATTTGCCTGAGAGCATCATAGCTACGGATTTAGACTCATTAATTAAATATCCTGATATTTCTCCATATTCAGCCAATTTATTTAACAGAGCTGGAACAGATGAGGAAGGTTCACTTATATAGATTAATATGTTGTCTGCAAATAACAATATTTTGTGTTCCAAACCCCCCTCATCTTTAATTCCTTTTATGTTTTTGTTCATTCTTATTGACTCCGCCAGGGGTTCAACACTAACAGCAAACAGTAATGGACTAAGACGATCACCCTGCCTGACCCCTCTTTTAAGGAAAAAGAAGTCTGGGCAGCATCCATTTACTCTGATTTTTGACTTAGGGTTATTGTAAACAATTTTTACCCAATCTATAAATGTTGTGTTAAACCCAAACTCTGCCAGAGTTTTGTATAAAAAACTCCACTTCACCCGGTCGAAAGCTTTTTGGGCGTCTAGACTGAGAAACATGGTATTCTGTCTGTTATTCTTAGTATATGTTATAACATTCAATGTTTGCCTAATATTGTTAGCACTTTGCCTCTCAGAAATAAACCCAGTTTGGTCCGAATTGGTTATTTTCTTTATATTCTTTCTCTAAAGTGAATGGTACTGATTTATTTATTAATATGGCTACACCCATTTTCTTGCCGTATGAGGCATAAAATACATGGTTTACCCATTCTCTATTCAGTTTTCTATGTTCAACCACGGTTAAGTGTGTTTCTTGTAGAAGAGCTATAGAACATTTCATTTTCTTTAGTTGGCTCATTATCTTTTTCCTTTTAATGGGATGGTTTGCACCAAGGACTTTATATGAAATTATATTTAGCTTATTCATCTGGTTTCCTTTTAAACCTTTCAACTCGGCACCTTTGTGGCCAACTTTTCTGTCAGCTTCAAATTAGTTTTGCATCATTAACCAGCTCACTATTATTTTTCCATTTCAAGTCCAGCAGATATTCTGGTTGTTTGACTGTTTGTTTTATAACCTTAAACTATAATGAATAAATGAGTTCACTTGAAAAAGACATGCATGTCCTCCTCTGTCATACAAGGTTGCCTCCTCTTCTTCCTCCATCCTGTCACTGTGGTCCAGCTGCCCTGCATCATCACCTTCTGTTGTCTCTCCGTTTCATCCTCTGCAACATTGATCCCCATCTCTTTTAACAGAGGCGCAGTCTCCCGTAGTGAAGCAAAAGTCTTAGTCCCAGAGTCCAGAAACACTTTGAGCTGAGCAGGATAAGGAGACTGTGCTTTAACGTTCTTCTCCTTTAGTCCCGCACTTGTTTCCTCTTTCTTTGCACCTCCGTCATGTAGTCTTGGTTGAAGTAAATGGCCCGTTCCTCGTATGTAGTCTTTTGTTTCCATGATTTTTGAATGACATTTTCTTTCACCTGAAAGTCCAAGAAGCGAACAATAATTGCCCGCGGCGGTGTGGTGTTGTCCCTCGGTTTGGCGACCAGGGAGCGGTGCGCTCTTTCAATATGTATTTCCATGTCGTCTGAGACTTGTAGTTTTGCGCGAATAAACTCCTTGATAAATCCAGCGGTGTCGTTTTTCTCCGAGCCCTCTGGGATACCATGTATCCTAATATTATTTCCTCTTCTTTCTTCTAAATCGTTGCACTTCACCTCTAACTTAGCCTCTTGGTGTAGGAGAAAAGCCACCGTCCTTTCTAGCCGCGTCACCTTTTCTTCCGTCTCTCCCAACCTTTCCTCCATGTCTAGTGTGTGTTTCTCCAGCGAGGCACTTCTCTCGACCAGTTCTTTCACATTAGTCTCCAGTATGGTCAAAGCCTTCTTATTTTCGTTTACCGCTTCCGAGTGTTCTTGTCTGAGCCGGCGTAGCTCCGCTAAAATGATCGAATCCTGCTGGCTGTCACCACCGGCCAGCGGCTAAGCCGCTGGCATTGCTCCCCTCGTGGAGTCAGTACATGTTACATTCACGCTTTCCTACTTATTAAGTCTTCCCTTTTTCTCCATCTCTCCTGATTTACTTTCTTTAACTATTGCCTTTTAGTTTTGTTTGAATTCTGCCGTTAGTTATTAAATATTGGCCGGTTATCAGTTGGCTTTTTTTAGAGCAAAATTTCCCCCTGTCTACTACAACATGGCACCACCGGAAGTCTTCCTGAGCTTTTTCAACAACAAAATTCTAGACATCAGAGACAAAATTGGTAACCTCCTGCCCTTACCTGGTGCAGATACGTCTGATATGGCAGAGACAGTTCCAGGACCTGATATTAGTCTAGACTGTTTTTCTCCAATCAACCTTTCAGAACTAAATTCAATTATTTCTGCGTCGAAACCAGCAACCTGTCTTTTAGACCCAATCCCAACCAAGCTGTTTAAGGAAGTCTTTTCCTTCGTTAGCAACTCTATATTAGATATGATCAATATGTCTTTACTGGCAGGCTATGTACCACAGTCATTTAAAGTAGCGGTAATCAAACCTCTACTCAAAAAACCTACTCTGGATTCAGGAACTCTAGCTAACTATAGGCCTATATCTAACCTTCCCTTTATCGCAAAGATCCTGGAGAAAGTGGTAGCTAATCATTTGTGTGACTTTCTCCATGACAACAGTTTATTTGAGGAGTTTCAGTCAGGATTTAAAGTCCATCATAGCACTGAGACTGCACTAGTTAAAGTTACAAACGATCTACTTCTAGCTTCAGACAGGGGACTTCTCTCTGTGCTCGTCTTGTTAGATCTTAGTGCTGCTTTTGACACTATTGACCATCAAATCCTATTACACAGACTAGAACAATTACTTGGATGTAATGTTAATGCTAAATCCTCTATGCACACCAAAGTTAGCCATGGAGTGCCACAAGGTTCAGTGCTTGGACCGATTCTCTTTACATTATATATGCTTCCTCTGGGAAATATTATGAGGAAACACTCCATACAGTTTCATTGTTATGCAGATTATATTCAGCTTTATGTATCAATGAAGCCCGATGGCACCAGTCAGCTATGTAAGCTAGAAATGTGCCTTAAGGACGTTAGGACCTGGATGACCAGAAATGTTTTGCTACTTAACTCAGACAAGACTGAAGTTATTGTGCTAGGCCCTAAAAACCTCGGAGAGACTTTTTCTGATGATATGACCTTAATGACATCAGCCTGGCATCTAGCACCACTTTTAGGAATCTAGGAGTTCTATTTGATCAAGATATGTCCTTTTCCTCTCACATCAGGCAAATTTCAAGAACAGCCTATTTTCACCTTCGTAATATATATAAGATCAGGAACATCCTGTCGCAAAATTATGCAGATTAACTAGTTCATGCATTTGTTACCTCCAGGTTGGATTATTGTAATTCTTTTTTATAGGGTGCTCTGGTAAGTCTCTAAAGACTTTTCAACTAGTCCAGAACGCTGCAGCTCGTGTACTGACTAGAACTAGGAAAAGGGACCACATTACTCCTGTGTTGGCTTCTCTGCACTGGAAGCTCCCTATACAATAAATGTATAGGGAGTGGCTCTAAATGGCCAGGCACCATCTTATCTTAAGAAGCTACTAGTGCCGTACTACCCTTCGAGAACATTGCAGTCCCAGAATGCGGACCTGCTAGTGGTACCTACAGTCTCTAAATGTAGTATGAAAGGTAAAGCCTTTAGTTATCAGGCTCCTTTCTTCTGGAATTGTCTTCCAGCCGGGGTCCGGGAGGCAGACACACTCTGTATTTTTAAGAATAGACTTAAAACTTTCCTTTTTGATAAATCTTATATTTAGGGCTGGCGCTGGTTTAGACCAGCTCTTAGTTATGGTGCTATAGGCTTAGACTACCGGGGGAACTGGCACCTTGAGCTCCTCTACCCCTCTCTCTCTCGCTCTCTCTCTGTGTGTGTGTGCATATACAGTACATCATATTACTGCATGTATCTATCTGTAAATCTCAGTCACTAACCACCTACTTTCCTGGGAGCTCTTGAGCTCTCTTAGGCTCCTCGAGCTCGTTGGTTGACGGCCTGCCAGACCAACCCCCATAACAATAAGTAAGGTCTTTTACCTGCTTTTTGTAACATAACAATGAGTAAGGTCTTTTACCTGCTTTTTGTAAAGTGTCTCAAGATAACACTTGTTATGAGTTGACGCTATACAAATAAAAATTGATTGATTGATGTAGAGGAGGCTGAGGAGGAGGATGTGGATGAGGATATAGGTAGTATCACTGCAGACTCCTCACAGCCCGGACACAAACTTTTCAAACTCCTTCCCTCTGGCAGGCGTTACAGAACACTGTACGCCAAAACAACCCGTCATAAGAGCAGTTTCTTCCCCCAGGCTGTCACTCTGATGAACGCTAAACAGTCACAGTGTGTCAGACCTGCCGTGGTGAAATGACTCTAAACCAAACTGTCACTGTGAATATACATATATGTATACATATATTATTTTATTTAAATGATCAATATACGCACACTTATTTATGTAAATACTGTAATTGACATCTTAATTGAACAATCTGTCACATAACTGCATTATACTTATTATCATGTTACTTCAGCATCTTTTGCACTATTTATCACTGCACTGTTTCATGTTTAGTCATGTAAATATTAGTCTTTTCTTATTATGTTTATTGTTGATATTTAATGTTGTACCTGTACATAAGAGAGCACAGTTCACCAAAGTTAAATTCATTGTGTGTGTAAGCATACCTGGCCAATAAATCTGATTCTGATTCTGAATAATGTCACCTACATTATAGGTGATGAGATGATTTCTTTCTCAGCTGATTTGTGAGCACGGTGGAGCACAGGACAGACAAACAGAAGTGAAGATGAGTTCTGCTGCTCGGAGACGTTTGAACCGTCCAGCTGAGTGTGTTGATGTCCTGGATTAAAGTCTATTGATTTATCTGCTCTGTGAGGCAGACAGGCTGCAGGATTTACAGAAACATTAGTGAGTGAGCCGCCACATAGGGAGGTCAGCGTCAAAGGTTGTTTGTTAATATACACTTCCACAGTTTGGCAGCACATTCCTTCATTTCTCTTCATGAAAAACAAACAGGCTGCTAATTGGACGGGCAGATTCTGGGAGACACAGGAAATTATAACCATGGAGAGGGTAACATGAGAGTCTACTATATTTCCTGAAGAACTTCCTTTAATTTCACTCTCTGACCTCTGCTGTTTTCTTGATCATCGGGCGACACGGTGACATTCACTCAGACCGTGTGTAGAGGGCATGGTTACCTCAGGAAGAGCTATGAAGCGGGCAGAGGTGACGTGAACACGGTAAGAAGGCTGTGTGTGTGTCTGCCTGTCTGTCTGTCTGTCTGTCTGTCTGTCTGTGTGTGTGTGTGTGTGTGTGTGTGTGTGTGTGTGTGTGTGTGTGTGTGTGTGTGTGTGTGTGTGTGTGTGTGTGTGTGTCTGTCTGTCTGTCTGTGTGTTTGTGTGTGTGTGTGTGTGTGTGTGTGTCATGAAGTTTAACATAAACATGATGAATCAGGGACACACAACCTCCAGTGTTTAAACATGAAGCCGATGCTTAAGAGAAAAATCCTGCAGTTCCTCGAATGTCCACTAGAGGCTGGCTGCAGAAGAACAGGAAGTCACATGTGTGCTCCTGTTACGATAACCTAACCCTCTGACTGTCAGTGAGGGACGAATTATGAGTTCTTACTTTTTTTATTGAGGGGTCTTTCTTACGATTTCTTAACATCACCGAGACTTCTCACCGTGTATCACTCCGCCTCACACAGGTTAACACTCTGATTTCATTGGTTACACGATCAATTCAAACATTCTCATAAAAGGTGGCCATGCATGGTGACAGCGGCGTGCATGGTGACAGTAGCCCCTCTAGGAGCGAGAGTTAAAGTTTTGAGTATCTTACCCATCTCAGGCGTTCAGCCTGCAAAATTTACACCCGAGTGACTTTACTAAACATCAGGCTACAAAAACTGTGACGCTCGGCTATAATTTGGACATATTACGCCAGCACAGGATCTTATCGGAAACTACGACGACAGTCGCCCGTGGTAGGAGGAGGCAAAAGCGATGTGAACGTAAACAAAAGAGGGGGAAGAGAGCCGGGATCCATGCTAGGCTAAAGGCTAACCCCTCCAGACCTGCAGTACCGTCGCTCCTACTCTCCAACGTCCGTTCCCTGGAAGACAAGCTGGACGAGTTACGTCTGCTGAGAGAAACCAGCAGAGAGTTGAAACACTGATTTGATGGAAACATGGCTCCAGGACAATATACCGGACTCAGCCATACAGCTGGAGGGGATGACGTCATTCTGGGCAGACAGAGAGGCAGCTACCTCTGGTGAAAACACCTCGTTAGCACACACTGCTCGCAGAGTTCTATCTGCCGAGTGATTTCACCAACGTGATTATAGTTGTTGTTTACATAGCTCCTAGCGCTAATGCCAAAGTTAATGCTAACGAGGCACTCAGAGGGCAAACTCCTCAGATGCATACAAGCAGGGTTTTTCCTGCATAGAGAATTCTTTTGCGCCCCCAAAAGAGGTTTTACCCTGCGCCAAAGGAAAATCACGAGCGGCAAAAGAAAAAAAAGACGATTCAAATTGCAAATCAAATCCTCTCTGAATGTATTTAAATATCAATACATCAAACGACTGTTGAACAATCAGAACATCAACTTAAATACGACGTCTCTGACTTCTAGCAGTCATCTCCCCTCTCATCCGTTTATGCATATGGCTCTCGTTGGATAGCCAGCTGATTGAATGTTTGTTTCTTTTGACTGGTTCTGGACGCTCCGCTGACACCCACAAGCTAAATGAGGGTTGATTTTCCGTTTGGCGAGTTAATTTCAAAGAGTAATGCTCTTCATGGCAGTAAATATTTATCCCAACAGTCATGTTAAAACTATACTAAACCACGTATGATGTAGCTGCGGCTACTTGTTCCTGCCCCTCTGCTGTCTGCAGACGGGTCATCGCGGGGGCACGCCGAGACACACCAACATACATGGTTGCAAACGCATGCACACACTGGAATGCCGACCACCGCGCGCACCTGTTGACTTGTAGTGCAACAGAATCCGCTATCCGTATGGACCGAGTCGGGAACGTACGTTCAACTTTTCTCCGTCCACTTCCACCGTGTCTCAATTTCTTGATCTGATCAAATGATCCAAATGATCTGTGACTGAAATCTGTGATTATTTAACATAATACCTTAACTCAAATAAATGTACTTAAACACAATTTAAAGGAAAAGAGCAGCCATCATAGGAAGAGGGTAAAATGCACTGGCAGGATGTGACCTCCCCTCTCCCAATCTCATTACACCCCATTCCCTCAAAATTCCTCTCCTCCCATGTTTCACTGTTGCAATAAAAAAAAAATCTTTACCAGATTTAATTGGGGTTTCAGTAACTAAAGCATAATGATAATATTTATAAAATGGTCAGAAATAACAGGAAATGCACAGATTTCTGTCAAATAAGGTAATACAGACTCGTAGACTATACTGTAATACGTTGGTCGAACGTTTACTACAGCGCGTATAGTCACCCCCCCAAAGGCCCATTCTGAGCCAGGAAAAACCCTGACAAGGCAACCCCCCGCCCACATCTCGGCCGTTCTGATCATCTATATGTTATGCTGGTGCCTGCTTACAAACCACTACTGAAGCGCAGCACGCCAGTGAAAAATAAAATCAGGACCTGGCCGGAGGGGGCAGCCTCGGCACTTCAGGACTGTTTCATACATACCCACTGGGAGGTTTTCAAGACAGGAGCCTCCCAGGGAGATCAGACAGACATTTATGAGTATCCTGAGGCGGTAACCGGCTACATTTCAAAGTGCACAGAGGATGTCACTGTAATTAAGACCTTCACTGCACGTGGCAACCCTAAACCCAGGATGACTACAGAGGTGCGCTCTCTGCTGACAGCCCGAGATGTAGCTGTCAGGGCTCAGCTAGGTCTGCACTCTCTTAGGGCGCGGTCACACTGGCCATCCGTACCGTGCCCAAGCACGCTTCAATGCTAAAGTCCAGTTTGTTTGACTAGTGTGACCGCTCCGTATCGTGCTTGGGCACGGTACACTTCCTTGGCTTTGGCACACTTCGGAGAGGTGTGTTTCAGCACGGTACACTTCATGCACGAGCACAAGCACGCGGGTACACAACGCTGACAGCCTTCATTATGGAGAAATCCAGAGTTTAATGTCTGTATCTGACTAAAATGACACAATATAAGCCACAAAGTAGCTGTCATGTTCTCTGTGTTGTTCTCCGATGTGCGGGCGTCCGCGCAGACTCAAGCACGGACTCACGCACGGACTCGCGCGCAGACTCAGCCACGCGTCTATTTTATTTTTTAATTGATTTATTGTTGTGTCTGATTAAAATGGCTTAAAATAAGCTGTAAAGTCAGTAAAGTAGCTATCATGCTCTGTGTTCTTCTCTGATGTGCAGACGTGGACTCGACTGTGTGTCCTGTTCAGTGTGACCGCGCCCTAAGGGTATCAAGGCTGCGAAAGGCACCTACGCAAAGAAAATCCAGGGACACATCTGTGACACAGCAAACACCAGGCAGGGAGTCCAAGTCCAGGCAGGGGGTCAACGATGATGATGCTTCTCTTCCAGACAGGCTCAACAACTGTTTTTTGCACGCTTTGAAGCAACAAACCCGACAACCACAGGGATGGATGGTACTTCTCCACAATCACCAGCAATCACTGTCAATGCAGCGGACACACGCAGGACCCTAACCAGGGTCAACCCACGAAAAGCGGGGGGCCCGGATAACATTCCGGGACATGTGCTCATAACCTGCGCTGGTGAGCTAGCAGTGATTGTCCCCAGATGCTTCAAAACATCCACTATAAAACCAGTAGCAAAAAAAACAGTAGTATCCTGTCTTAATGACTACTCCCCCGTCGCACGTCACCAATCGTGATGAAGTGTTTTGAGCGGCTTGTCAAACCACACAGCCAGCCTCCCTGCATCACATGACGCACACCAGTTCACTTATTGTCCCAACCGCTCAACAGACGACCCAATATCCACCACCTTGCACTCAGTCATCACTCATCTGGACCAGAAAGACATCTACGCCAGAATCCTGTACATTGATTTTAGCTTTAATACCCTCATCCCAGAGACTTACAGAGAAGCTCCTCCTACTCGGCCTGAACGTGTCTCTGGAGCCGGGACTTTCTGACAGAGAGACCCCAGTCTGTCCGTGTCGGAAAATACACCTCCAACTCCATCACGCTGAGCACTGGATCTCCTCAAGGCTGTGTACTCAGTCCATTGCTGCTCACACTGCTAACACACGACATGAGGGGAACCAGATCATCAAGTTCGCCGATGACACCACAGTGGTGGGACTCATTCACAGAAATGAGGAATCAATGTACAGGGAAGAAGTTAAACACCTAGAGGGCTGGTGCAGAGAAAAGAATCTGGTGCTCAATTGGGATAAAAACGGAGGAAATGATTATCGACTTCTGGAGGCCACAGCCCGCTTCGCTCAGCATCAGTGGCCGTGCAGTGGAGAGAGTGGAGCAGACCTGCAGGACCTAAGCTGGAATAAGAACACCTCAGGGATCACAAAACAGGCCCAGCAGAGACTGCACTTCCTGAGGAAGCTGGAACAAGCCTCTCTCCCGATCAGCATCCTCAAAACTTTTTATAGAGGTGTGGTTGAGAGCGTTCTGACTTACTGTATCTCGACATGGTACTCCAGCTGCAGTATGTCAGACAAAAAAGCCCTGCAGAGGATAGTCAGGGGAGCTGAGAGGGTTATCGGAGTTTCTCTCCCCTCTGTCCAAGAACTCTTCCTGAGCTGCTGCAGGAGAAGGGTACTGAACATCATAAGGGACACCTCCCACCCTCTCCATAAATTATTTGAGCTGCTGCCATCAGGAAAACGGTTCCAGAGTTTAAAAGGCAGGACCAACAGACTGATCAACAGCTTCTTACCACAAGCTGTTAGATTGCTGAACTGTTGATTTGGTTCATGCACTCCTGCACTTGAGGCTTAGCCTTAGTTATAGTTTTAGATTATAAATATCTCAGGGATTATAGTCACTAGCACCTAATTCACAGGCTGTTATGGACATTTTACCCTGAAATCAATGAGATGTAGGTGTGTACGTATGTGTTTGTATGTGTGTATTTTAATTGTGTCTTATTTATTTTATTTTTTTGGATCCTGATGATGAGAAACGCTCTCTCATTTTGCTTGCACTACTGTTGTATGTACAACTAAATAACAATAAAGCTTTGAATTGAATAAATGTAAGTTTATCTGAAACTAGTCTGTTGGGTTGCTTGGCAACAGTCGAGTTCCAGCTCAATGTGTCTGTGCATTGTGTCTGTCTGGATGTGTGTGTGTGTGTGTGTGTGTGTGTGTGTGTGTGTGTGTGTGTGTGTGTGTGTGTGTAGTATTGAGTATCTGTGTGTGTTAATGGCGTTTGTGTCTCTGGAGATCTGTGAGCGCTGAGCGGAGTAATTAAGTTAACCTACACATTTTAATGTAAACATGTTTGTAATTATATTTTGTGTTTCCACTGTGACACACACAGCGTCACAAATCAGTGTGTGTAGAGTTAGATCCATCTCAATATTCATGAATGCACACAGAAGGATTCACAAATGTAGTTCTGATTCACACATAAATATTTATAGTTTTATATGTAATAGAAATCCACAAATATATAATAAACACATTATTATATATTTAAATATATTTATCTTGTTACATTACAAACTGTTCAGTCGACACTTACAAACTGTTTGTCATTTGTGAACCTCACTGCATTTGTGTGTGGGACTTTTGAGACTCCTCTGCCGTGGTTAGATTCACAAATGCATTTTTTTCAGCAGGGAAATGTCTGTAGTCAATCAGATGTCTCCTTCCTATTCAGCCAATCACAGTAGCGTAGATTCAAGGGTATGATTTAATGTGAACACCTTAGCGTCTGATTAAGTCACCTTTAATCTGACCAGCACAAATAGTTGATGGCGGGGACCGGGGCAGAGAAACGAGTCAGTATCTGAAGTGTATGTGCAGTTTGAGCCCTGTGTGTGCAATAAACGGCCCGACTCTCAAGCCGTACTCTCTGTGTCTGCTTACTATTAGCTGCGGTTCAGTAAAAGGGGCGGGGTCTGGCCCTGGAGCTTGAGCAGATCAATAAGTCTCCCCTGTCCGCTCTGACCACGCTCCAGATGCTGAAGCAGGAAAAGTTAACTCCAGGAGGCCTAACGCTACACAAACAGTCTGAACCATGTGAGAAAGGACCGTGGATGACAGTGACTGCTAGTCTGTCATCAGAATGACATTAAATCTGTATTGATACATAACCACACGCAGTCATAACCACGATAAACAACTTTCCATATATAGTACGACAATCACAGAGACAATTTGTGCTAGTCAGAATAAAGATGACTTCTATGTGCATTTATTGAGACTGATCTAACTCCATAAGTGTGTGTGTGTGTGTGTGTGTGTGTGTGTGTGTGTGTGTGTGTGTGTGTGTGTGTGTGTGTGTTTGTAAGTGTTGCTGGATGTGTGTGTGTTTTGTAGCAGCCTCCTTCAGCTCTTGATGAAGAGGAGCTGAAGGATTTTATAATTCTGTCAGACAGGTGTGTGTTTCAGCCTGTGTGTGTGTGTGTGTGTGTGTGTGTGTGTGTGTGTGTGTGTGTGTGTGTGTGTGTGTGT
>NC_089206.1:19773127-19793127 GCF_963930695.1 Labrus bergylta
CTTCGGTACATTTTTGGTACAGTAAAGGGACCTGATGCAACACTTTTTTTCTTTATTAGGAACATTTAGAATTTCCCTTTTACACATTGGGCTAAGTGTAGCATCGACAGGTCAGACTTGTACACCTGCTTAGGTTACTTTTCAATAACATTTTAAATTAAACATTGTAAAAAAAAATAAAAAAAATGAACTTATGCTGCATCCTTCAACCAAAAAAGTCTCCAATAAATAAAAGATATGAATGAAATTAAGTATTTTAGAATGAAATTAAGTAATTAATATAGCCTATATGTAAAAATATTTATTTTAAATTACACTGACACCTTTTAATTTATGAAGGCAACAGTTTTATGAATGCCCTTTGAGCACATAATTAACCTTAATCACATCTGGGACAGTTTCATCACAGAACTATTAATATTTCCCTCTGTCGATATAAGAACTTTAACGGCATTTGTTGTGGCTTTGGCCCGTTCAGAATTACTAGCAAAAGGCTGTCTGTTGGGGAGGGAAGGTGTTCATTCTATCATGCTGCAGGTTATGCTCCCACACATACGTGTCTCCCCCACCCCTTTCATGCAGCAGCGCTGTTGGAGCGGGATCATCGCTGAAAATGAAAATGAAACTTAAGAGTAAGTCCGTAAAAAGAACTCCTTCCCGGTTATATGCAACTGTCCAAACCGACAGCGCTCGAGGAACTAGTAAACTGCACAGTTTATGTTTGAACTTTTTTACAAGTTACTAACTCAACGTTGTGTCCCATATCCGCGGTCGCAGCCTTCCTTCACACTGGAGGTGTGCTTCCGCTTTGCGGTCCGTGTGGGAACACAGATTAAAGAACTTCTGTTCCGCGTATACTCGGATCGGTCCGCTTGCGAGCCCCCCCGTACCGAAATGGTCCGGTCCAAGTACGTGTACCTTTATACCCCTAGTAGATTGTAGCTGTGGTGGTCTGACAGATGTGTAGATTGTAGCTGCTGTGGTCTGACAGATGTGTAGATTGTAGCTGCTGTGGTGGTCTGACAGATGTGTAGATTGTGGTTGCTGTGGTGGTCTGACAGATGTGTAGATTGTGGTTGCTGTGGTGGTCTCACCCGCACTGGACTGTTAGTGTGCCTGCTGTATTGGACTCGTGTAATATGTTTATAAGGTCACATTAAAGTAGATTTAACAAGTGAGAAAAAGGATGGATCAAGTTCTATCAGAGAATAAATTGTTATTCCAAGATTAGAAGACAAACCATTTAATGAAGCGTTTAAACTGAAATGAGAACGTGGATCAAAGAGAGCAAAAAACAACAACAAAACTTTCAACTATAAGAGAAATCTGATGAATCAGGCTGGAAATACTTAGTCGGGGACAGGCCTAGTGTGTCTGTGTGTTTGTGTGTGTGTGTCATTATGGCTGTCAGAAGGCTGTCAAGCCCCACACACACTCTTACAAACAGTCAGGTTAGGTGGCGTGGCTTGTGATGTCATAACCTGGCGTGCAGGTTGACGATGACTCCGTCCTCAGGTAGGTCTTTGATTGGCAGGTCGCTCAGGTCTCCTCCTCCTGCTCCGATGTCGGTGCTGTCACAGCTGCTGTGAGGAGACTGAGGAGGAGGCGTGTACAGCACACTGGCCAACAGGAAGAACATCATCCCCAACACCTGTGGACAGGTGACAAGTAGGAGCCAGCTAAGAGGTCAACAGCAGCTCAAAGAATGATAATAAAAATCATACTATCAGTGTGTATTATTACTATTGTGACCTTATAGATGATGCCTGCGATCAGTGTGTATCGGCTCATGGCTGAGTTGTGGTACAGGTAACAGGAGCCCTGCTCTCCACACTGATCCTGCCACAGCAAACAGGACAGATCGATGACAGAGCCGAACACTATCGGTCCAGGAATACCTCCTGAACAAACAGAGACAGGACAGGTCATTATATCTTTAATACTTTTAGATACCACTTGTTTTCAAACAATTAAAAAAGGCCAATTATAATGTTTGAGTCTATGCTGCTGGGGATCAGCACCCCAATACCACCGCCTTCGCCTGCGGTTCACAATCCTCCCGACCCCAATGCCCATTCTGTTGGTGGTGGGTACACAGAGTGTACACAAAGTCCATGTTGTTTCATCGGGTTGAACCCGATCGGGCCCCATGGTATATTCATCGAAGTTTAGTTTATTGTAAGTGTATGTAAGTGTGGTTCAGTCCAGGGGGTCAATGACCGGTTCTTTTTTCAGTTGGAGGTGGATGTTAGAGCATGTTGTGGAAACTGTAACATTGAGTGTTGACATTCAGTGACAGAGGTGTTGTCGTTGAGTATTCCTACTTTGGCGGTGTGTTCTGCATATTTGAAGTATGTTGTGACGGGTCAGGGATGAAACAGTCATTTGTGTTTGGGGCTCTGGTGATCTTGATGATAGTTGATGTTGCTGTAGGTTCTTAAAAAAGGGAGGGCTTTTCAGAAGGTCCTCTCAGACAGACTGGGTGGCTTTTGGTTTTTGGGTGTTGAACCATATGAAAAAATCTGTTGGGGGTATTGGCGGGCAAAGGATGTTGTATCTATTGCTGTGAAGTGGTCGTGTCTTGATTCCTGATCGGTGAGAACTTTTACCTTATGGAAGCTTGTTTCAGTCTTTATATTGCTTGCTATAACTCTTGTTCCAATCGTTCCTTGAATTTCACTTTCCTCTCCGTTGGAGGGACGCAAGCGCCAAGTTGATTATGAGTGCAATTCCGATAACTTTGTAGAGATCCAGCATCAGTGACATTAGACAGACGGTAGAAAGAAAAGTTGGTATGCAAATATTCCAATCAAACACTTATACAGGCAGGACCAAAGAGACAGAAGGGCGAGGATGTGACGGCACCATGGAAGACTGACTCGGTGTCGTCACAGCAGAGCGGTATCAAAGAGGTCTTTATTTCTTTGATTTCTATTCAAATAATTCCTTAGTTTATAATTCTGGTCTTGACCCTAAGTAAAGAATCTGTGTTAAACCAGGAAAAATAAGACGGGGACCTACCAAATGTGCGAACCACGATCCACTGTATGCCCAATCCAAAGGACCTCTGACTGTCTGGAACACACCTGTACAGAGCAGACAGGTGAGACACACAGATGAGACAGCAATAGTCTATATATATACTGATGGGAGTGACAGAGAACCTTTCCCGACTCCACGTGTATCCAGTGGTCACGATAAAGATCAATACTTTCTTTACGTGTTGTTTTTGTGTACAGCCAAAAAAAAAGATATTCACTCATCCCTCTCAGAATAGGGGTTTGAGTATGTGTGAAATTTAAAAGTTTAGACTTTTGCAGCCCCTTCCTTGAACAAGTGAAACAGTAAGCTGATGAATCTGGAGACAGACATTTTTCAATAAGAGGACACGGAAACCTGACTGAGGTTAATATTCACCACGTCACAGGTGAGGCCACCAACGACTGTCCAATCACACAACAGTTTGAATACCACCTCAGAGAGCGATCACAGTACTGCAGTCAGGAGGCAGATGGTGAATGTTTGAATCATCACTCACCTGAGTGTGTCTCTACCTGGTGGACTCACCTGAGTGTGGCGGTCAGAGCGGGTATACTGCTGAGGAAGGTGAAGAGGATGAGGATGAAGAAGAGGAAGAGGAATGCCGGCATGTGGTGACACGAGCTGCTACACTTTCCTGCCAGAGCGAAACCTTTGTCCGCCTGAGACACATTACTGACAACACAGGTACATCCAGAGTACACCTGGAGACAGAAAGAGAGAGAGATGTAAACGCATGTTTCCCATTCCAATAAATTTATTAGAAATGTATTGAGAGAGAGAGAGAGAGAGAGAGAGAGAGAGAGAGAGAGAGAGAGAGAGAGAGAGAGAGACAGAGAGAGAGAGAGAGAGATGACCTTTTTTTCTATTGAATGTGCACGTAAGCTTCACCAATGTGTGTCAGGTGTGGGCATGTTCACCTGTCTGCCTGATGGGTGCTGGGTGTGGTTGATTAAGCTGCAGCCGGCGTGACAAGGGGAGTAATACATGACTCCATCAGCTCCACACACAGGGTTATACACCTCCCTGACACACCTGCAGTCAGAGTTACAGGCCACGGACAGAGACTGCTGCAGGGAGGAGCTGCTGACAGGGGAAAGGAGGGGGAGGGGGAGGAGGGGGAGGGGAGGGGGGTGAACTTTAAAACATCACTCTGTAACTCCTCCAGAACAATAACCTCCAACAGGGAGGGTCTCTCTCGTGTCCACAGAGCGCCCCGCTCGCCTGTTTTCAGAACTATGTAATTTTGTCAGCGGGTCGAGGTCATCTGGTGAGAAGTGCGTACCTCTTTATGGCGCTAGTTCACACAGCAGCAGATACAAAGCAGTTAGCCCGTCTCTGTACTGTTTGATACAAAGAAATCAATAAATCTATCTGACACCAAAAAGTCGTCTCTCTCCTCGTCCATGTTCAAGTTAGCTTCATAAGTTTGAATCTTACAAACCAATCTCAGCTAGCATGTTATATATGAGCCTCTTCAATGGAGACATTCATTCCTAACCCTCTTCAAAACCAGGATCAATTCTTATCCTGGTTTATGAATCAGGATCTGATGTGCACATGCACAAACACAGAAACAGGTTACGTAAAGAGCCGGATCAAATGGAGGATACTCAGGTCCATGCGAACACACTGACCAGTCTAAAATGTTAAAAACGTTTGATTTGTGATTTCAGGAGAATCGTCTCCAGCATCGGGTCAGATCTGAGTCCTTAGTGTGACGACACATTGAACACTTGATGAGTGTTTGTACAGCCTGAAAGACAAAGCTAGTGTAGAGGAGGCAGACATAAGGACAGAAGAAGAATCAGACCCTCCCTGTTTATTATATGAACTCCAACAAACACTGACCTGTTTATACTGCTGGGCTGGTCCTGGTCCTGGTCATGCAGGTGTTGAGACAGACGTTCTGACCTGTAGGGGGCGGTCACTCCGGCCATGGGAAGGTTGGGGCAGTGGATGAGGAAGATGAAGTTGGCGAGCAGGCTGACGGTCGCACACATCAGGCAGAATCGGATGATTCCTCGACAGCGCAGGTTCAACTTCTTGACAATGTACCCCCCCAGGAAGGTGCCCCCACCTCCTGCTGGGACCACCATGTATCCTGGTGGGGGGGAGGGTGACAAGAGTTCACACTAGGTCCTCTTTACGCCCTCGCAACCTCATCAGATAAGGGCAGCGGCGGGGGCGGAGGGGGGGGGGGGGGGGTTAAAGACATTAATTGGGGACAAATCTGTCTTCAAACTAAAATGTATAAAAACAAGACGATATGAGGATGAAGATTAAAGCCGGCATGGAGACTCAAGATCTTCCCTGAGAAATGGATCTTCTGGAGAAAGGAGCAACCTGGTTGTGGGTCGGCTTATCTGCAGTAAAACTCGGATTTCAAAGGTTTAACAGCAGATGAGCTTTTTGTTTAGTCCCAGATGAAGACGTAAAACATGTGGCATTAGAGACGAGTCTCTTTTGTCTCCGGTTTTTACTCGATGGGAAACAACTAGACGAGTATGAACAAAATGATCTGCACATTAAAGACCACATTGTTTCCACAAAGTCAAATAAAAAATTAATATCTAATGCATTCAACATCTCCTGAGAAAATAAATCTTTGTGTGTTTGCTCACCGAACCAGGTCGCCGCCTCTGAGGCGCTCAGACTGAACTGAGACTCCAGAAACTTTGGACCAAATGTGGACACGCCAGCGATAAGGGTCGCCTCAGTCGCTCCAGAAAGACACAAGAAGAGGAAGGTCGGATTCTTTAGGAGGAGGAGCACAGACCTGCAGAGACATGTCACGTTACATGTGTTTGGATTATCTCCTCGCTCTGTAATCCCACACACTGATGATGTCACAGCAGACACAGATGTGATAGGAGGAAACTAAGTTGTGATAAGTTAAGTTCAGACTGTTTACAGCAGCATTACTGGGTCTGTGTCAGCCTGCAGTTACTCCTCCAAACAGGAGATGGCAGCGTGGTCTCTGTGATCAGAAATTGACCATACAGGTGAATGTAGTTCAGACAGGAAGTGATGTCAGAATGAGTTATTCTGTTGATCATCAGAGATATAAATACTGTCAGGTCTCTAACACGGGTCACTGACTTGGCAGCTTCAGGAAGATTGTTCTCCACCTGGCGGTCTGACTACGCTCGCTGCTCTCTGCATCCTGCCCACAGGTAAGGCTTACCTGGGCATGTCTTTGACAGATTTTCCAAACTGAGGGTCAGAGGCTGTGGTATGACTGCCGTCCTTCAGCTGGTGGGCTTCAGAGACCCTCGACGACACCAACTCCTGAGAGCCTGTAGGGGGATATTCAGAAAATATATATATGTGTGTAATCTAGGACAGCTGTGTCATACAGAACAGCTGTGTCAAGTGTTACCTGGCAGCTGGCGGGGGAAACCTAGGATTGGGAACGCAATCAGCAAAGCTGCTGCTCCTCCAGCCAGGAACCCGACCCACCAGGCCCCAACCCAGAGAGGGTTCTCTGGAGTCATATCAGTCCTGACACACAGAAAGAAACGCACACACACACACACGCACACGCGCACACGCGCACACACGCACAACCTGAAGTCCAATCATCCTGTTTGCACATTTATTATAAATATGATTGGAGTGTTTAAAGACGTGAAAAAGTTGTGTAGGATCAGTGTAAGAAACTGTACCTGTACCTGTACCTGCACCTGCAACTGCACCTGCACCTTTATCTGTACCTGTACCTGCACCTATACCTGTACCTGTATTATCATCAAGTCTTATTATAAATTAGGGGTTAGGGGTTGCGCTCAGACTCACGTCACTCTGATCTCTGTGTAAATGTTCAGGAAGTAACCTCCCAGCAGGTAACCTGCTGCTGGACCCAAGATGGCCGCCGTGTAGAAGATACCTGAGAGGAGAGAGAACAAATACACACACACACACACACACATCAGGGTGTGTTCCATCTACTCCCTGTCCTGAAGATTAAAAGTGTCCATTGCTCACACCCACTATCTGTTGTCATAGTAACCGCCTTTCTGTGAGGTTACCCTAACCCTAACCCTTTTAAAACATCTAAAAACATATGGAACTGTAGCCCTGTTCAGACCGCCGTTTCAAGCCGTGTGTGTGTGCGTGTTTTAATCAGGTTGTTCCTGTGGAGGAGGAACTCTAAAGTCACTCTGACCCCATATAAATAAAGACTCACCGATGTAAACGGGGGCGTAGTTGGACTTGACGTTCTCGTCCAGGTATGTGACTCCAAGTGTGTAGAGCGGTGTGGCCCCCATCCCGTGCAGAAACTGACCCAGCATGAACACAAAGCGGTAGCTGGAAAGCCCCGTCCCCTTCTCGTCCTGGCACGGTGTGGAGCGATTGGCGTAGCAGAGTCCCGATCGCTCTGGAAGGCTGACCTGGTAGGGTGGCGTGGTGAAATGAGGTGTTGTGAACACCAGAGAGCCCAGCGCCATAATCAAAACCCCCCAACCCAGCCAGCGCGGTTTGTGGCCTGTCCCCCCAAAGTAGCTGACAAATGCAAGGCACAGGCAGGCGGCGATGTCATAGGAACTGGCGATGAGGCCGGCCTGGTAGCTGCGCAGGTCGAAGCGTCTCTCGATGGAGGTGATAACAGTATTGATAAAGCCATTGATGATCATCCCCTGCAGGAAGGACGCCGCACAGAGGAACAGCAGCACCCAGTGGGGGGTGTTAAACACCTGCAGCGCCTGCGGGGTCAGCCCTCCCCACCCATACAGCTGTTCAGAGTCTGTCAGGTCGGGCCCCCGGGAGGTCTCTGCTCGGGTGCCACCCCTCCCCCCGTATAGCTGACCAGGCAGGGTGGAGGCCCCCGTGAAGATGTGGGGCCGCAAGGCGCCATCGGGGCTGCAGGGGCTTCTGGGACCAGAGTCCACCGGGCTACTAGTCTGAGAGTCGGGGGGGCTGGAGTCCAGAGACCGGCTCCCCCTAAGAGGACCGTCCTGGAGGTCCAACAGCTCCTGCTTAGAACTAAAAGAGGCGTCGGCATTCAGCAGGACGGGCATCTCCACAGGGAGAGGAGTGGGTTAACAGACACAGGGGGGTGGGGGGCTGAAGGAGGAGGGGGGACTGACAGGGAAGGGGGGTTTGAGGGTAGAAGGGGGGCTGAAAGAGGGGGAGGTGATGGGGAGGGTGACTGGAGGAAAGGGATGGGAGGAGTAGGGGGGAACTGCAGGGACAGTGACGAGTTTAAAACAGAGATCAGGATTCACTTTTCATTCCTCTCTCAGTCCTCAGGTGATCCAGGTTACCTGCTCAGACTCTCAGTCCTCAGGTGATCCAGGTTACCTGCTCAGACTCTCAGTCCTCAGGTGATCCAGGTTACCTGCTCAGACCTGGACCCATTTCCTGAGTCTGAGAAACACAGAGAGGACAGAAATCAACAATTAATAAACACGTGAGAAACAACAACACGCTCCGACTATTTATGTAAATGAAACATTTTGTTCCTCCATGTTGAACTCGTTTTGCTCGTGGTTGAGGAATCTAACGTTTTGCTGTCGTCAGATTTATTCCAGAAGGCGTTTGGTCATTTGTTGCTGACCGCCCATTTTAAAGAATTATTTTAACTGAGGATAATCCGGCCTCAGGTGTGTTTTCAGGTAAACTGACACACATGTTCCAGATCAGCCCTATGCTGCACAGCAGCCTCTACCATCAGTGAATGTGTATGAATCTCCCCACACCTGGCTTTAATCAAGGCCAATCAGCCACAAACACACCTGACTCTCCACTTAGGTGATTCATTCACCAACCCCAGTGAGAAGCCAGAGAGTTTGTCCTTACAATAACAGTCAGTTTGTAGAAGACGTCTGTAAGGATAAACTGTTCCTGTGACAGAGTGATAGATAATAATGTACTACTGTTATGATTTATTATTAATATTGTTGAGTCGTTTGTTTGTTAGAATGATAAATATTGATCTTGTGGCGTAGCTCACAGTCTGAAGTGTGTGCGTGACCTGAGCAGCAACAGTCTGTGTGTGCATGTAGGTTATTATCATGTGACAGGAAACAGACCACAGGACTACAGAGATAGAGAGTTACAGGAAGTTAATAACATACAATGACCACACACACACTCTGCTGCCTGTCTATTTACGTCTCCTCATTTATCTTCAAACACAGATAGTCTGATATCCAGAGCTGAGCCTTACGCACATCTACTTGTGATTGTGTGTGTGATTGCGTGTGTGTGTCCGAATGCGTGTATGTTATTGCGTGTGTAAAACGCAGCAGCCCTTTGCAATAGAGATGATGAAGAGCAGACTGTGCAGCTATCACGCTGCTGATTGCACCGACATGATGAGGAAGACACCACGATGAAGAGCAGCCGCAGCATTCACACCCCGCAGATACACACACACCCAGCAGACACACACACACACACACACACAGATAGATTTACCTTGACACACCTTCACTCCTCCTCATCTTCACATCATGCTCCGTCTGTTTCCAGGTCAGAAATGTTGCTCAGTTCAGATGCAGGTAGAGAGTGTGCGCTGCTCCTCTTTGTATGCAGGGTGATCAGTGCCACTAGTAGAGAGACACCATGAACTATACAGTCTCAGCCTGTATGTATCATCAGGGCCGCC
Organism: Labrus bergylta; assembly: GCF_963930695.1. Taxonomy (NCBI): domain Eukaryota; kingdom Metazoa; phylum Chordata; class Actinopteri; order Labriformes; family Labridae; genus Labrus; species Labrus bergylta. The sequence continues at coordinate 19,782,780 of NC_089206.1, forward strand.
CCTGGCCAAATTGGGGCCCTAAGCAGAATTTTTTTTTTTTTTAAGATTTATTTTGGGCTTTTTTGTGCCTTTAATTCAGAGAGCAGACAGTGGATAGAGAGCAGGGAATGACATGTGGAAAGGGGCCACGGGTGGAAGCGAACCCAGGCCTACCGCTCAAGACAAGAGTCTCAACACATGGGATGCGTGCCCTGCCACTGCGCCACCAGCACACCCCGGCAGAATTTTATTTTGAGGCCCCCCCCATTACAAAATGACTGTATCACTAAATGCCATTTAGGTTTACAACCTTTATTAGTAGGAACAAATCAAATGAACAGCCTCTATCAATAATGGAACAAGCCTTTTACAGATGCACACGTCTGCATTTTCTGGATGCAAAGTCATCAATGAGGTCGTCACATGACAGCTGCTGTGCCACTTCTGAGTTGATGCTTATGATAGCCAGGCCGCTCAAGCGTTCTTGCGCCATTGATGAGCGGAGGTATGTTTTGATGAATGACGGGTGACGTGCTGGGTGAGGCTGTTTCAGTAGACATGGTGCTTGATGGCCCTTGTGACGTACTGGGCGCTGGCTCCATGTCACCCTTAGTAACAAACTTCAGCATTGACCCTGTTATGACAAGAAATCCATCATACAAGCAGATTATTAAGATTTGTTTTGGTGTTAATGGTAAATTACACAATGAAATTAATGTAAATACTAGCCTCACAAAGATTAAAATGCAATTAACGCAAATACGACTACAACTAATAATAATATTCATTATGATTTGATTTGATGATATTTCTATATTTAAATAATTTTATATACTTATTTTTACATTTTGTACTTAGGTTCTATATTCCTACACTGCTGTTTGATGCTGCAATGCTTTAAATTTCTCCATTGTGGGTCAAATAAAAGATTATCTTATATTTATCTGATTTTATCTAATCTTATATGACTGTTATGAATTAAATTCACCAAGAGATGGCGACATTTTACCGCCATAAAAATAGCCCCAAACTTCTATTGATAGCATAGATTGATAGGCTATAAACCTAAGCCAACATAAGACCACCAACTGGTCAATTAACTACTCCTTTTTCAACAGATGTAGTTAACAAGACATTCAATAAATGATAATCAGGGCTGGTGGAACATTTAATCTCCAGTCCACATCTAGACAGAATTATCCTCTCTTCTGTCTCATGATTAGCAGGCTAGCAGCTGGGGTGTTTATGCCATGTTTTTATTTTTTATTTCAACAACATATCCACCTTCAAGTGAAGCACGAGCCTCCTGTTGTTTTGACTTTTCCTTTCTTTTGCTTGCTGCCGATTCATACTGCCGTTTAGAGGCCATCTCTCCACCTGCATCCAACTGCCTGTCGGCGCATCTGACCGCTGATTGGTCAGATGCTGTGTGATGTCAATCATTGCAGCAACGCGTGCGGTGTCAGATTACTCGTCTCTTTTTTTTTCTCTCTTGCCTCGGGCTTGACTTGGTGCTCTACGCGCGCCTCATGCCAGCGATGTGCATCCTTTGCGCATTTGCAGAGAATGCGTCCCCTTGCGCAAAATGGGGCCCACCATGGATCGCGAGGCCCTACGCACAGCGCGTGTTCTGCGTGTAGGGAGGGGCGGCGCTGTGTATCATTGCACCAATCTGCACGTACATAACTGATATTTAATTTCAAGTTATTCTGTTACTTTATTTTGGGTTTATTTGCACACTTGCTTTGGCAATGCAAACATATGTTTATATATATGTTTAATTAAATTGAATTTATTTGAATAAAATATATAAATAAGCTTTCATAATAAAGAAGACGGAATAAATAAATAAATAAATAATAAACAAGTCATGTATTTGATCAAATTGATGTTTATTAGATGTATATCTGGAGGGCAGCATGAAGGTCCTTAAAGCACACTGCCAAGATAAAAAAAAATAACAGGTGTATTTACCTCATATATGTGGCATTGATCACCCTCATAGATGAGAGTGTGTAGGGGATATTTCTGTACAAAGGTGTTAAACTGTTTGAACAGTAATCACTAGGAGTTTCCCAGACTAAGATCTACAGAGTCCAACCTGATTGACATTACCTATCGTCAACTGATCGTTGTGTCTTTTTTTTGCCCGTTCATTTATCCATAAATATTATTTGAACATAACAGATAAACCACAAAATGTAACTCTTATTCTTCTAAACATGGAGTTACAATTTATTCTGTGATAGGACTTGATCATTTTTGTCCCTCATTAAGACCTTATAACAATAAGGCCCACACGCCCCTCATTCAGAGCCTGTGTGTGGCAATAAAAAACCCTCATATAGAGATTCTTTGTATGGCATTAAACACCCCTCATACAGGTATGCTGTGGCGCTATCAGCTGAGGACCAATCACAGCTCAGCAGAGAAACTGAAGCTGCAGAAACAGTTCACCCTGCGACTGAAGAGACGCTCAGTCATGAAAACATGACCGTAATAAATATAAGTTTTAAATGTGATTAAATTTAAGGATTAAAACACATTTGCTGGAAATGATTTGTTTATCTGCTCAGTCAGATCTATACTAAATTAAATATGTGGCAAACTGTGTCTAATATAAATATAATAAAGACAGAGAAACAAATATTATATTTTGTATGTTTTTACCTTCAATTCATGTGTTTAATTGTGCACTGACTGTTTCTCACCACTAGAGGGAGATATCATATCTCTGTTGTTAATTCTGTCACTTTTTATTTTTCTATAGGAGAGTACAAACAAACCCCCTCACCTCTCAGTGCGGGACTCTAGAGGGCGCTCTCTTCATGTTTTAGTCCGCTCTCACCTCTCGGTGGGGGACTTTAGAGGGCACTCTCTTCATGTTTAAGTCCGCTCTCACATCTCAGTGTGGGACACTAGAGGGCGCTCTCTTCATGTTTAACAGAAGTCACAACAACAGTTGATGAACTTTATTGTTTATTTTATTTGAATGTTTTATTTCACACATTTACATTCAAATTATTTGGAAATAAAAACAGATTAAAAACTGAAAAACTGGGGGCACGCTGGTGGCGCAATGGTTAGGGCGCGCGTCCCATGTATTGAGACTCTCGTCTCAAGCAGTAGGCCCAGGTTCACTTCCACCCATGGCCCCTTTCCACATGTTATTCCCCACTCTCTCTCCCTGGTTTCCAACTTTATCCATTGTCCTCTCTCTGCATTAAAGGCACAAAAAGCCCAAAATCAATCTTTATAACAAAAAGTGATCTGATTGGTTCTCAGGACTCTCCTCGCTGTGTGTGTGTGTGTGTGTGTATGTGTGTCCTCTGTGTGATCAATGCACAGCTACAGCTGGTTGAAGGGGACCAAATCCAGTGATCAGTTGATCTGGTTCCATTTTACCAGCTTCAGCAAAGCATTTAAGGGGTGGAGCCTTTCCAAGAGGTGACAAGGGGAAGAAGAAATCAAAGAACCTGAAAGAAAGAGAGTAAGAGGAGGTCGGGGGGGGGCGATGCATCAGAGTCCTCCATAGGACTCTATGATGAGAATATATGTGTCAATGCAACATGTAGTTGAAGAGAGAAGAACATCCTGGAGAACAGAAAACATGCAACAGCAGGTTCATTAGAGCACAGAGAGTGGGTTACCCTATGACTTATGACCCCACTGAGCATGCTCAGCAACCATCACCTGCTGTTCATGGCCCTTTCTGAATATCCACAGTTCAGTATGCCGTACTTTTCAGTATGGAGTTTCAGTAGACTGAACTTTCATGGTCATTCAGTATGCATTTTTTGGGTCCACCTCAGTATACTGAACATTTCAGTATGGATACTAACTTCCGGGTTTTATGCAGTATAGATCGGATGCGTGCTTTCAGGAAATGAATTGTATTTTACCCACAATGCTGTGCGAAATTAAATGTAAATCGTCACGCCTCCAAATCAAAACAAACGAGCATGGATTAATTGAAACAATCGAGTTAAAGTCCCGACTGAAATCACTACTTTTAATTAACAGAAAATTTAACAAATGTCTGCTTTATTATAAAACCTTTCCCTCTCTATTTAAATAATGATTTCACTATTTAAATGCGTCTTTATTTGTTTATTTTATATTCTGTATATTACTGTCTTTCATTTGTACTTTTCTTTATATACTGTATGTTATTTAGTTATTTAATCTGTCTTTTACTTGATTTACATTGTGATATTGTTTTATTTTTTACCTGACTGTATATGAGCATTAAACAGGTGAATGCGGCCGGTTCGGGTAACGTAAATGACACCACTTCCTTACTGAATGAATCAGACAAAGTAGAAACAAATATCTTCCTACTGTGCGTGCATACTGAATAGTAGGTACTTAACAGTATACAACACGGATAGTAGGTACTGCCTACTGACAGATTGAGTAGGTACTAGGCAATTCGGATAAAGCCTGTGTGTGTCTGACAGACTCTGCAGTGTGGGTGGAGATTACACCTCTGAGAGCATCACTTCCTGTCTCTATTAAACTAAAGTCTGTGTTCTCACCTGCAGCTCATCCTACACCTGTGAACCCAAACCACTGAGTGTATCAGCCTGACGTTCTATAACCCTGACCCCCCCCCCCCTCCCACCGGGGTCTGTGAAGGAGTGTACAAACAAACATCCATCAGCAGGCTGACGTTCGGCCTCTCATCTCAGGGTTAACATGCTGATGCTGCTGCAGTCCACTGCAGACACCCCCCTCTCCCCCCTCTCCTCCCCCCTCCTCTCCTCTCCCCTCTCCCCTCCTCCCTCCCCTCTCCTCTCCCCCCTCTCCTCCCCCCTCCTCTCCCCTCTCTCCCCTCTTCCCCCTCCTTCCTCCCCTCTCCCCCCCACCTCCTGCATTCAGACGTGAGCAGCTGACTCAGCAGTGTCACAGCTCCTGATTGGCTGATCAGAGAGCAGACAGGAGTGTAAGAGGAGCTGCTGAAGATAAACACGTCTGACGCTTCCTGACCTTCCAGTGTGTGTGTGTGTGTGTGTGTGTGTGTGTGTGTGTGTGTGTGTGTGTGTGTGTGTGTGTGTCTGTGTGTGTGTGTGTGTGTGTGTGTGTGTGTGTGTTTGTGTGTGTGTGTGTGTGTGTGTGTGTGGATCAGGTATCATGCTGAGGCCGTCGTTATGTACAGAGGAACACCGAGGCCTGCTGATGGTTTAAACTCCTCCAGCATTCACCTGTGTGTGTTCTCCATTACTAGGTGTGTGTGTGTGTGTGTGTGTGTGTTGCTTATTGCAGTTTGCTTATCTTTCACCTTTTAATCTAACGGCCATATCCCTAAGATGATCAGTATATTGATTTATTTAAATATTTAAACACACACACACACACACACACACACACACACACACACACACACACACACACACACACACACACACACACACACACAACTAGACAGAATCAATGCTGAGGTAATTTGTTTCAATCAATTAAGCAGACATCTGCTTCAATTAGACAGAACACGATGTGTGTGTGTGTTTTTGTGTATGACTCACTCATTCTCTGTCATTATGTTTCTTACTCCTCACTTTTTATTAACGTGTAAAACGCACGGCGCGCGGGCAGAATCCGTTTTCGGAAGAAGAGGAACATTTAAAAAAATCAAAAAAACCTTTGTATAATTAGCAACGTGAAAGAGTAATGTGATGTTATTATTATCACACACAGGCTGTCAGGCTGGTTACAGATACAAAGTCAGTGACAGTTAGAGGACTACCAGGCTCATATCTAATGTTGTTTAACTGAGTTTAGTTTAAAAAGTTGAACTCGTCACAGAACTGATCAGACTGCAGGTCCATGTGCATTGCGTGTCCACTCCGGTCCGTGTACGTGGTATAAAACTATAAACCTTATAAACACACACACAAGCGGTCATTTTACTGAACCTTTAAAACGGAGTGTTTTATTTTGACGCAGCGGAGACGGAGAGAAGACGCAGAGGAGACGCAGAGGAGACGGAGAGGAGACGCAGCGGAGACGGAGAGGAGACGCAGCGGAGACGGAGAGGAGACGCAGCGGAGACGCAGCGGAGACGGAGAGGAGACGCAGAGGAGACGCAGAGGAGACGGAGAGGAGACGCAGCGGAGACGCAGCGGAGCCAGAGGAAGCACACACATTGAATAAAATGAAAACCTATCACCTCCTCTGCCAGAGCGGACACGCATCTGGTGGAAGTTGGCCGGACAAATACCCGTCTGTTCGTTTGGAAACATTTTATCATTTTATAATACCTGAAGTTTGCATCAAAGACTCAGTGTGTTTGTGACAACATGTGAGCAGGTTTAATCTGTGATGAAGTGCAAACTGTGCTGTACACACTGTGTGTGTGTGTGTGTGTGTGTGTGTGTGTGTGTGTGTTTTGAGTTATAGTGATGTCGAGGGCTCACTGGAGGTTTCATGACACCCCTGTATGAACTAAAAGAGCTCAACAGTGACCGCCCACTTTTTCGGCGTCTCTGGTTTCCCCATTCAAATCCTCCATCGACATTTTATCAAAAACTTAAATGAAGTTATTCAAGCCTGGAAGTCAATAAGCTACCACTATACTGACTATAATACATTCGATTCGGCCCAAAAACGGAGGAAAAGGCAAAGGTACAAGCAGGGATTCTAGTGTCTGGTGGGGCCCTTCAAAAATAATTTGGGGGGCCTCATCCCAGCGTTCATCACCTTTATGTCTGCCGTGTCCCAACGTTTACTCCTCTTTCTTCCTCTTTCTTTTTTCTCTCCTAAATTCCTTTTCATTTTTCTTTGTTTACTTTACTTTTTTTGGCAAACTTTGGTTTTCAATGCAACGCTTAGCAGGGCAATGAAAGAGAGTGATGTCGAACATGTTAGGCCACTGCTTTGGTTTGACTTTGTGATCCCTCAGTAATAATACTTTAGTGAGAGTTGTAGCGCCTGCGGAGTCAGAATCCCCTTTCTACACACCTTCATTCATTGCTTCCTCCGTCATCCACCCACATTCATCTCGCACTGCAATGAAAAATAGCCACAGTGCCGCAAAGTCTGAATCCGTCCTCCAGGAAGGGCATTTGTATAGGTGCAAGTCACCGGTGATGGGGGCGGAGAGTCATTGAAAGAAAGTCAGTGAAGGAGAAGTGTTACCTCGGCATAGAGCGTGATTGAAGTCCGTGCTATATCCGTTTTGTGTGACATCTTCGTCGCTGGAGGTCCGTTGCTGTCAGACCGATTACCTTTTGGATTTGTTTATTTCCCTGTTCCTGGAGGATCAGCTGTTCCCTGGAGTCAAGAGATGCCCAACTCTGACTCTAACTACTGACTGACTTAACTTCGGTACCGTGAGTACCTGCTGTGTCTTTTGTTTGTTTGCGTTTTGATTGTTTTGTTTGTTTGCTGGTTTTGTTTGGAGTTTGTTTCCTTATTTGTTTTCGAGGCCCGCGGTAAAACCCAGAGCGGAGTTTTTGTTTTCTAGTTTGAACATTGAACTGAAATGGACTGAACTGTTAGTTGTGGGTATACCGAAGCAGACTGAACTTTGCTTTAGAAACAGAGACTGTGAAACACGCACACACATTGCGCACATTCATTTTGTTTGCAGTGTGGTTGATACATGTGATAATACATGGATTTGAAATCGCATTGTTGTTTTGTTTGATTTTTTTGTGGCTCTTGTTTATGTCATATTTTGTGCAGGTTGACTATTTTTTGTTTGCATTTAATTTTAATTTGTCAGACTTGACTCTGACTGGCACCCCAAATTAAAACCCGCTACAGAGTATAGTCCAGTCTGTGTGAATATAAAGCCCCTTTTTGACCCCAGGTTTAGGGACCTATTTTCAAGGAACTAAATGGTTCTTGTGACCCATGTTATATAGTTGTCAGGGTTTACACTGCTGTCCTGAGGGTTATCCCGGGAGGATTATCCAGATCAGGCTGTATTGCATGGCAAATAACTTCATTAATGAACAATGGAAAGTAGACGAGTGATGTGTTTAATGTGTCATTAAAAAGACAAAAGGACTGCTGTGATAAAAATCATCACGTCAGTAAACATATTCTCTTCCTCAGGTCGGTCTCAGCCGGTCGTCTTCACTACGGTCAACGCGGATTTCAGTTTCATGGGGGGGAGAAGCAGAGAAAACTCCTGTGATTCCCTGCCAGCCTCGACTTCATCTTTTGTTATCGTAGTATTGATTGAGAGCCCCCTGGTGGTGGAATCTACATACTACAATATGATATGAACCCCTGTAATGAAGTTCTTTTGGTTAATATTGGGGGGGGGGGGGGGGGGTGAGAGTAATATATATGTCCTAAACGGCCTCTCATAGATGTGTGTGTCTGTATGTGTGTGTGTGTATGTGTGTGTCATCCTGATACAAGAACACACACACACACACACACACACACACACACACACACACACACACACACACACACGCACACACACACACACACACACACATACAAACACACACGCACGCACACACACGCGCGCACACACACACACACATACAAACACACACACACACACACACACATACAAACACACACGCACACACACACACACACACACACACACACACACACACAGCACTGACCCCACCTGGATCAGCTGATCCCGTCTCTCTTCTGTAACGCCTCTGAAGACGGGACAGAGGGGAGGGTCACTTCGTCTCCCATCACGCCTCCACCACATTCAGACTGAAGGAGAAAAGGTCACATGGGCGTAAACATGGCAGCTTGAAACTGTTGATCTGTGTGACAGAAGGTAATCCCTCTGTGGAGTAAACCTCTGACTCTGCAACCCCCCACTACAACCAGCCAATCAGCTAACAGAGTTTGTGGTGCAGCAGTCAGCATTGCTGCATATTTAATGTCCTGATGAGAGCTTCCACCTGCTGACACAGGCAAAGTGACAGAACAATACACACATACACACACACACACACACTACGACACAGCAGTCCTGAACAACATCATCAATAACCTCCCCAGCTCTCAGTGGGATCACCCTCCTGACCCCCTTTTGTAAGGTGTGCTTTGGAGCAGGCCCTCTCCGGCTCCACCCACTTCTATAAATATGATCACTTGTAGCGAAGTGATTAAAGTCCTGCACCTGTGGCTGAATAATCATCTTTTTAACTAGCTAACAGTTCAGGTTTGTTTCTCACAGACTCTGATTAGCTGCTAATTGTTGCTAACATGTAAATAAATAAAGTTCTAATGTGACTGGTTGTGGAGCTCAGACTTGTTGGACGGTCTGTTAGTCCAATAATGCTCACAGAGAGACAGATTATTAGTCTGATATTTACATGAACAAATCTCCAAAAGACTCCAACAGCACAAACACGGCCCAGAGGTCAAAGGTCAGGGACTGAACTAACTGAGGTGACACCTAACAGACTGCTAGCAGCTCCCAAGAGGCCACGCCCCCTAATTCTATATCCCGTTAAGCCTTAATAATGTAGAATAAGAGCTGTATAAACATTCAGCCCGAACAGCTAAAGAGAGAAATGAGCTCCAGAGACCCAAACTGTTTTTATACCAGGATGTAAACATGTTTATTTTAACATGGGGCTCTATGGGGACTGACTCACCGCAGGAGACAGACTCTAGTGGACACTGGAGGAACTGCAGCTGTAAAGTTGGACATTTTAACATGGGGCTCTATGGGTTGGGACTTGGTTAGGGTCAGCGTCAGAAGTTTCTGCTTATTCTATACAAAGACTGGCAGGAAGTGTATTACACCTTTTAGCTCTGTAGTCCCTGTTGGTCTCACACCAGATCAGGTGTTCCCTGTCCTGAATAACACCTGAGCAGAGACACGTAGATCCTAACTAGGTCACATACAGTAATACAAAGTAGGCCAAAATATGCAGAAGTCACACAGACAGACAGACAGACACACACAGACACACACACACACACACACACACACACACACACACACACACACACACACACTTCCTCTGTGAGACGTCAGAAAACTGAGACAATTAAATCTTAAATTTTGTCTGATTTTTATGAATTAAATGAAAATGTTATGTTAACATGGTGCGTTTAGATCCAGGCCAGCGAGTCGAGCCCAAATGCAGACAGAGAGGCTGCTCTGAGGCGTCCTGCAGCCGCTTGTTCTCAGACCGACAACCATTAGACTGCATTTACTCACATTACCATTTACTGGAAACAGTGTGTGTGTTTGTGTGTGTGTTCAATGAATGCAAACATAAGGAGTGTTCTCAGTAAAGCAGCAGGTGTAGTTTAAGCTCCTGACATGAGTCACATCGTGAAGATGCAGAGATGTATGACACTGGAGCAGAATCTGCTGACTGGAGCTGCAGCTGCATCCTTACTTTGTACAGTGAGCATCGCTCTG